>NC_092036.1:8429453-8611898 GCF_003086295.3 Arachis hypogaea | reverse complement strand
AGTTAACTTTGTTTCCCTCTTGTTTTAACGTTGTTGGGAACAAGTTTAATATCTAACTGTTGTAATGAACTATTGGCTCCTCGGCTATATACTTTATACACACATTTTCCTTCATTTTCTTAACCTTGAATGGGAAAAGATTGCTTTGTTTTTTAGTCCAGTCAATGCTCAATATCTTTGAATACAAGAAAGTTGGATCTTGGTCAGCATGGGAAAATATATAGAATGCCAAGGCTACAAAATGATGGCACTTGATAAATAGTTTTGAAACACTAGCAAATGGGTTTGAGGAGATGAATCAAACACCTTGAATAATTGGTTCAATCCAGTTTGCAACTCAAGTTTCAAGGAAAGAAACAAGTTATTCTTTGATTACCACAAAGTATATAAATTGTCCAAATAGACTAGAAAATTGAGAGTTTGGTGGTTAAAATGTTTAATCAGGAAATCTTCTTTTTCCCTTTTAAAATATAAGATTTTGGTAATGTTCAAATATTATTCTGTTGCAAATTTTAAAGCATCAAATGATGAATTTTCTGTACTCATCTGCCTCAAGAGCCATTTCTTCAAGGCTTCTGTCTTTCCTCTCTTTATCCACCTCAAGCTTTTCTTTCAACTCTTTCTCCTTTTTATTTATCTACACCATTCACAAACATCCAAAAGAGAATAATAATAATCATTAAGGAAATGTTTTAGATGCACCAAGTTGAATAATGAGATAATGGCATCCATCATGTTTCAAATCTATACTGTTGGAATTTTTTAGTGCATGCTGCATCAAGTTCAAATAGACAAGTCATAGCATTGTTTAAACAACAAACTGAAGTCTCAGTATTAGAAGAATTAGCAGTATAAAACAGACAAATTAAGAGAAACAAAAGTAAATAAGAAGTTTCAATCTTACATCTTCATAAATGTCATCATTGTTCTCATAATCACGACTCATCCGAGGAAGGATATGGATATGAACATGAGGTACTGATTGACCTGCTTGTGGCCCATCCTAAGGTTCAGAAAAATATCATTTGGTTAGATTTTGCAAATTGTAGAAGCTTAGCATACAAGGAAGTTTTATTTCACACTTGGATCATGTTCAAGACATGGAAAACACTTGTTTAAAGATTAGTGCTCTGCAGCGTGTACTATCCTATAGAGGCATGTTATGTTGACACACTGGAGAGGTAGTTAGGCCAACCAGATGCACTTACTATAGGCTATAAGTCCCGCCTCGCGATGATTGTTAAGTCGAATACTTTTACTAATGTGACAATACAATGATAATGCATGAAAATTAAATATATTGTACTTAGTAAACACACTTTGTTCAACTCTTACTTGGATACAAAATGTAAGTGATGATGCCTTATGATAGCTCTCAAGCTGCCTACCAACTTTCTGTGATATCATCCACAGATCAGTGATCTCTTCAGCAGTGAGATCAGCAACACGCTTGACTTCGCGCTTTGGACAGATCAGAACATGTATTAAATAGTGTTAAGTCAAACAAAATAATGTGTTCCTAAGAGCCTTGAGGCTTTTACATTCAGCTAGTAACAATGTGAAAATCAAGCATTATATAAGGTGTTGATGTTCTGGAATATTTAAAATTGTTAATTGGGGAAACTGTTTCTGGAAAAATTCTGGCTATGGAGAACAATTCTTTAAGATTTCTTAACAAAACAGTGCCACTATGTCAAATCTACTCAAAAGTCAAAACACTATAAATTACTAACATTACTCCATTTCAAAGGATATGACCTGCAAAATGAAAAGACAAATCAATAACAAAGTGGTATGTATATATATATATATATATATATTAAAACATGGATGACATGATCATAAAAAAATGAGGACATGAAGAGTTTCTAGAAGTAGCATACCAGGCACAGCCGGACGGAGGTTGACAAAGGCGAAACACAGATCATTTGTATAGAACACTGAACTGTGATGGATCTTGTATGGTCCAAAATCGTAGTATTCAGGAGCCATGATCTATACTTGGAAGAAAGAATGAAAAAAATCTTAATGAAAAAGAATACAGATGATGTTTTTCATAATTCATTTTAGTTGTTTACTTACCTTATTGGAATTAGCAAGAGAGGAGATAGTGCTGCTTTACTTACCTTAATTCTTATGAAGAAGAATGGAGAGAATATTGTAAACTATGAAGTCTTTAGAAAAAGTATTTAAAAATGTGAGTGGTTACTGATTTGAGAGTAGTTAATTGAGTCAACGTTGAATAACTTGTTAATTGAGCTTGTGTAAGAACATTGTTTTTAACAAAAAATAATTCATATAAAATATTTAATCATGCTGCACCTTAGAAAGAACATTAATGTATCGAGGGATTTTCAAAACTAAGTAAGCAAATGGTTTGGAATGACCGCAAATTGAAAACCCTTGTCTGAGACTAGATTTGTAAGTATTAAGAATATTTGGGAAAGAATATGGTAGGTAGAGAGTGAAACATATTTATGCGAAAAAAAAATGCTACGTGCACAATTAAAACCAGTTACTATGTATTTGTGTATACATACAATATATATTTTCATATTTTAACATGTATTCTATACGAGTTACTAATTTAGGGACTAATTTTTTGTGTGTATATAGTATGGTTGTGCAAAAAATTACAAATAATGGGGCAATATTGCTTTTCAATCTCTTCTTATGATGATTGACACTTTTCTTCATAACAGTATTCCATCATGAACAAGGAGTGTTTATTTCAACGAAAGTGTTTATAACAAGATTATGTAAACAGAAACTCAAAAACTCAATCATGTATTCCATAACTGTCAAACTGGCATAGGCATCCATAAGGTTACTTGTATCATCATGCAATATATCAAATAAGAACATAAGTTACTTTGAGCCAAACCAAATTGTCAATTTCCCTAAAAAGAAAAACTATAGTCTTTTCAGCTAGAATTTGTGTGACTAATATATGGTCAATCAAGTCCAAGCTCATAAGAAGAGTTTTCTGTATTCATCTGCCTCTTGAGTCATCTCTTCAAAGCTTCTGTCTTTCCTCTCTTTGTCCAAATCAAGCTTTTCTTTCAATTCCTTCTCCTTCTCATCCATCTGAAACAAACACAAACGGCAAATAAGAATAAATATCAAATCAATCACGGTAATAAGAATGTGTAGGATAGTCACGAGAAGAGCATATCATACTGCATCATATATCTCGTCGTTTTCTCGAAATCGCCACCTCTTCGGGGAACAACATGAATGTGAACATGAGGTACTGTCTGTCCTGCTTGAGGTCCATCCTATGGTCCAGGAAGATAATTCCGTTGGTTTTTGAGACACGGTTAGCATATCATGCAGGAACATAATCCGAATAAGTAGGAAAATGTTGAATACAACACACAGCTCAAAATGGCAAAACTAACACTTATCCTTTAGCAATGAAGGTGGTGTGTCTTAGTATTTTATCATCTTATCAATAGTAAAATTTCTTAACATCAAATAATGAAGAGAACAGCTATTTTGAAATTTCACCATACTGTTCACATGATAGCAAGAGTGTGTAATGAGAGTCGCTAATATCGAAGAGAAAATGGTGAACAATTTAAAGAATGACATGGAGGAAAAAATAGGCCAGCAATCTCATTTCTGAATTCTTATCCAGTTAAATATAAAAGGTGAGAGCATAACCAAAGACAGTGATTGCAAACCAAAGTGCAAAAATATAACTGAATTAGCAATCTGAGAAATAAAAGTATGTTCAAAAAATAAAAAAATATGTATTACTTGGATAGCAAATGTAAGTGACGAAGCCTTATGGTAGCTCTCAAGCTGGTTCCCAATTTTTTGTGCAGTGAGCCACAAATCAGAAGTCTCCTCAGCAGTGAGATCAACAAAACGCTTTACTTCACGCTTCGGACAGATGAGCACATGTGAATACTGTTAAGTCAAACAAATTCAACACTAAACTAGACTTTCTAGCCAGCTGGAAATAACCTTTAGAACTTTACATTAAGTAAAACTTCCTTTCAAGAAAAATGCCTAATCATTGAAACGCTTTAGCAAGTAACTATGAAGCAAAGGTATATGTCATGTCTAGGTGTACTTCTAACATATTATTTATTAATTGATCTCGCTTAACATCTAAAGCACCACAGCAAAGGAAGTCCCTCATAATCTTTTCAATGGTGTTGGCCACTCCTACTGGAATACGAAACAAGGATAAGAAGTAAGGAGGACTACTGGAGAGGCATGTGTGAATGAGAATGATACGACCACCTAAAGAAAAATAGGCCCCTTCCCAAATTGCCAAACACTTAGAAATCTATTCAACAACAGGATCCCAAAAGGAAATAGATCTAGGACTTCCACCTAGTAACCTACAGAACACCTAGATAATCAAGAGGCCACTCCAAAACAAAACACCCAGCCATATATGCCAAACTAGAAAGGTCATGAGGCCGAGCTAAACCACTCTTCGACATACTGATCTTTAAACCAGAGCACAACAAGAAAAATTGAAAAATAAAGAAAACATTCACTCTATCATTTTCCATACACAACATGGTGTCTAAGGTATGCCGAACACAAGTGGGTTAATGATTAACCAAATGGATATTCTAACAGTGAAATGCCCTTTACGTAGTTGTAACCATGTTAAAATAAATTGAAATAGACAATGACCTATTATAAAGATGCTCCATAATTGCAGGATTTCAAAGTTTCTGTACATGTATGTCTTGCAGTGTTCATTGTGCAACCAAGGTTAACTCAGCCTATTTTTGTTTTCCAATTGAGAAATTATTTCATGCTGAAGGTAAAGAAACTCTTTCTCTGAGCATGCTTTTCACCCCAAAAATTCTGCTTTCGAAACAAACCAGTGAAAAGCTATGAAATTTACCAATCCAATTTCAAATTCTGTTTCCATCTTGAACTACATTTTTCTTTTTTATCTTTTTTGGTTAAACAAAGAGTTCAGCCACACTGAAAGCGAACTATAGCACTAAAATGAATTCACCAAAACACAAACCAAACAATAGTAAACTAAGAAATAGATAAACAAAAAAGAAACATGAACCATGCCTAGCCAGCAGTATCATATTACTATTATTGACAGCCAGAGAAAAGGATATGACCTGCAAAGGGAACACAAAACAATAAACTTCAAAATGAAGCCCCTTTTAAAAAAATCTCAGGAATACAACAATGTCCCTAACAACATATAGCTAAAAAGATGATCCCTTTTAGGAGTTTTTCTTTTCTTTTTTTCAGAATGAAGTTAAAGGGGAACTGATGAAGGGACATGCGATGTAAGATGTGCTGAATTATTATAATTGAACAATAATGGGGAGAAAAAAAATTACTTTTTTTTTTATGGATCACCAAAATGGGTCATTTTCCCAATTTATATTTTTTCTAGTAAGAACAAATACGAGTGAGGTAAGTTGTGACTTATGAGTTACCAGGAAGAAGGGGACGGAGGTTGACCATGGCGTAAGAGAGATTTGTTGCGTAGAACACTTCGCTTTTGTGTATCTTGTAGGGTCCAAATTTGAACTCTTGTTTTTCTTCTTCCCCAGCCATCTGCACAATTCATTCAATTTCCATTCAAAGAAGAGTGAAAAGTGTTGATTTGAACGATAATGATGATGATTGTTGATGAGTGAGTTGAATCACCTTAATGGAGCTGAACGATGAGATTCGTAGGGTTCGTAGTAGCGGCAATGTTGAAGAAGAAGAAGAAGAAGAAGAAGGAGAGTGTAAGAAGAAGAAGAACGAGGGAAGTGAACACCGTACGAAGCAGAGCCTGCTTTAGCATTTCCACTTCCAAGGAGGAAGCTTTTTTGTTCTAATTTCTACACTTTAAATTTTCATGCTTTTGTTGAAAAATTATAATTTGATAACTAAAAAATTCCTAAAATTCTTTTGGTGAATATTTTTATTTCTTTAGATAATAGTATTTACATTAAATTATTTGTTATATAAAGAAATAATTTCATAATTTTAAAACTTTTAGAGACTGTTATATTTTTATTAATTGATAACAGATATTAATTTGATTAATTTTTTATCAAAATATATATTAGAAATTAATTTATTATTAAAAATAAAATATTTAACTGAATTTTTAAAACTAATTCTATGTATTATTCTTTAAATAAAATGTAAAAATTATAATTTAAAAATGAAAAAGTATAGGTAGACAATGAAAATATTAAAAATGTAAACAATGAATCATTTCATTTACTAAGTTGCGGATGATTATCTAAATTAAGATTAGATAGGTAATTTAGAGTGTAGTGGTTATTTGATGGTGTTCATGTTCAAAAGTCATTTTTTACAAAGATAGGAGACTCGAACCCGCAACTCTTAATTGAGTATGGGAGACTATACCAAACATAGCATTACTCTTAAAATACATATAGTTATTTATTAATAGAAACGATAGTTTTCTATTGTCTAATAAATTTTTATAAATTGAAATAAAAATTACTAGCAAATATCAGTAAAATAAAAATTAAATGGTTAATCTCATTGGACATTAGTACATTAACACTGAACTAATGAAATTAAATAATGTATATTCAAGTTTTTATGAACAATTAATAAATATAAAAAACTAAATAAATTAATTATAATAATTTAATATATTATAATTTGTTAGGTTAATAATAAAAAATTATATTATAATATTAATAATAAGTATAAATTATTTATATATTTTATAAAATTAATAAAATTAAATAATAATTAATTTATATTAATATTAATAATTTATAAAATTTGCTTAAAAACAATTGTACATGAGTTTACTACTATTAATAATAATAATAATAATAATAATAATAATTTTGATGAAAAGAAAAGGAAAAAAAAAACTAAAGCAATTAAATATTAGAAAAGGGTGTTTAGGATTGAGAGATAACTAGATAAGATTGTGTTTGATATCTTTAGAACTTGGTTCCACTGTCCTTTTGCCAGTTGCCATTCCTCTGAAAGGGGAGATTCACTTCCTCACTCTCACTCTTCTCTATGCTTCTTTCTTCTATGTCTCAATAACCTCACTCTTCATCTCTAGAGACACCAAACAAGATTATCATCATTTGATGTTGGGTATGGCCACTTTAACTTTGGGTTCATCAACTGCATTGGTAGTTGCTAAGACCCAACCTCACCATGCCACTATCAATGGCAACAAGTTGTTAGCAACCAGAAACCAAACCCTTCATATGCCTTTGCTTCCTTCTTCTTCAGCTAACCCAAAAAATTGCAACTTGTTCTTACCCTTAAACAAAAATTCAACTAGACCCTTTACCACTGCTGTTGCATCTGTTGATTCTGACCAGCTCAGTTCTTCTGATCCTCCCAGCAAGGTTCTATTTTGCTCAACCCCATTTTAGAATTTGTGTCAATTTTTACTTTTGTTGCAGGTTCCTTTTTTTTTTCTTTTTCTTTTCTCAGTTGATTGAATGTTGATTGGTTAAGTCATTCATGTTACTTGTCTAATAAAAAGAACAAAACAAATTCTAGTGCGTGAATGCTGATTGGTTTGTTACATATTTTAATCCAAATAGTAGAGAGATTAGAAAAGTTTGATTTTTTAGGAACTATGGCCATGCTATGAGAATAAGCTTGTCCTGAAAGAAAAAGGTTTGTCCGTTGTTGATGATTTATATAAGCATGTGATTCATGTCACAATTTCTAATTTGAGGTCTTGTTTTTTATGGTAATTCGTTTATTTATTTTATGTTTTTGGATCATCTTTGCAGAATGAAGCCAACAAGTACTATTTTCTTGTTGCCAATGCAAAGTTTATGCTGGATGAGGAGGAGCATTTCAAAGAACAGTTATTCGAACGGCTCCGTCTCTTTGGAGAGCGAAACATAGAACAGGATTTCTGGCTTGTCATTGAGCCTAAGTTCTTGGACAAATTCCCGGATATCACCAAGAGGTTACGCAGACCTGCGGTTGCTCTTGTGTCGACCAATGGCCCCTGGATCACGTAAGAGCAACATTGAGTTTAAATTTTCCGTTTATTGATTCAACAATTACTCTTAATAGTAGAATATACGAAATTCTAATGGCTCATTGATGCTTGGAATGGCTGTTATAAACAATGAAAGAGTGGAATTTTCCTGTGATCCTCCTTAGGATCCATGGAAGTTTATGTTTGGGTGTTTCTTTTACAGTGCAAGCTGCCTTTATCAGAAGGAAGGCATTACTTCCTTTCCCAAAAGATGAGGAAATCGTGTTTTGGCTTGGAATTCATTTTTTTCCATTGGCCTAGAAAATCAAATGGGCTGAAAATGTGTGTGTATGTGTTTTAGTCAGTTGTTGAGTGTAGAAATAGATTTTTGTGTAGTAGGCATAAATTTCGACTAAACACTAGCGTTGTTTGATCCATGTAGCCGAACCTATTTAGTAGGAGAAGGCTTGGTTGATTGTTTTTCCCTACTTTTGGTGTTAGGGTCCAGCTGAAATGAGCTCGACCCTTTTGAATTAACAATGATGTCTGCGAAAAGAATTGCATGTTAAACAAAATTGCTTCAGTGTAAAAGCCGATTTTCCATGTTTTAGACAAGTTGTAACTATGTATCCCTGCATGTTCTAACAGATTCATGAAGTTAAGACTGGACCGAGTTTTAACAGAAAGTTTTGTAGCCGAGAGCCTGGAAGAAGCACTAGCCTCCAATCCTACTAATCTGGAGTTTGAGAAGCCTGAAAAATGGGTGGCGCCGTATCGCAAGTATGAGTTTGGATGGTGGGAGCCCTTTTTGCCTTTTGCACAGAAAGAGGTGACATCTTAAGATATTTTCTCGCTTTACTCCGGTACTTAGTGTTAGTAAATCTTTTCTCTGAGGATTTTTGTTCATGTATAACTGGATGGTAGTTGAAGACTTGAAGTTGGTTAAATTCGCTTTAAATTTTGCAAGTGTATTTATATGAAATTCATGTGTTTCCCTTTAGGATCTAGTTCTAGGAACTGCATTATCTTGCGTAAATGAGTAAATTATATATATTATTATAAATTCAGTGTTCTCTTTTGTAAGAATTGTATAATTCCTTCACCTTCCTTTAAATGCATACTTCTATCTTATGCTGATATGCTGTCCTATCACAACATCCAATACTCCTTCAGTTTAATCATTTTAAGGGTCTTGTGAACAAGTGTGCTAAGGGCACTCTTTAAGGATCAAAAGTGGAGATTTTTTGTTGAGAAAGTAAAAAATTTTAGGGTGCATTTGATTTACGTTTTCATTATCTATTTTCAGGGTTTTGCGAAGAAAAAAGAGAAAACAATGAAAACAATAAAATCCTGTTTTTGCATCCTGTTTCGCTTTTTTCTTCGCCACATGACATTGGATGCATAAAGAACTTAAAAAAAAAAAAAAGAAACATCTTTTGGATCTTTAAAGCTTGTCTGCCATATTACATGATGTACCTTTTCATTACTGAAAGTAAGTTCATAATCTGAAACATGCTGAAAATTTTCTCAATTATAGTGAAGTTATGCATCAAATTAAAGAAGAGGACACCACTAAGAACAATGTTTGTTATGCTGCATTTCTTAAAGGTTGTGGTGTGATCTTCTATTAAATTCTTCTTCCCTTCCATGTTCTGCATTATACTTCTTCAACTATAATCTGCCATCAGTTATGGTCCACTTCGGAGCGGTTGTTAATTGCATTCTTCAACCATAGACCATAGTTTATGGTTCAGTTTCTTGGTGATCAGAAATATAGGCCTTTACTAGTTGTTACTAGCTGTGACATTCTCAATTTAAACCCTGCATTCTGAATTACAATTCAAAATTGGTCATTAGTTATTGTTCCAAAGATCTCATGACTTATTCTCCAATCCAATACTATCATTTTTATCTCATGTAGAATCTTTCTTTTTTGGTTTCTGTTTTCATTTCCTTACTTTTAGTTTTAAGAGTGAAAAAGGCGACATTGTTGGAAATGAAAACAGAAACCAAATACACTCATGATTTATCATAAACCTCTCTATACATAAATTCTTTTGGTACATATATTGACACTTGATATCAGCATTTATGAACAAACTTAACTTGAGGGGTCTGCATGTTTGGCATAAATTATATCGATTTTCGTCGAGGTTAAACAAATTTACACTATATTTTTCTATTTGTAAAAGTATATAAAGAAATTGAAGTTATATGACATCTTATTTTTTACCTCTTATTCTGGACTAATACAGCCCTCATGTAAGTGTTGGGAGTATCCAAAGTACTTTTTCATTAACTCTGCATATTTAATATTCAATTCAAGCATTGCTTTGCGAATAAGAATGTCAACAATGTCTTCAGTTCTTTCATATGCTGCTGGAACTATCAGCAACATCACTGTCCCTACACAAAAATAAAAACAAAGACAAAGAAAAAAGATAAGCAGAGATTATTGCTGATATACTGATAGAGTAACTTGCATATCAAAAGGAATCATAAGAGAACAATGGTGATTTGAAATAACATTATTTGGATACTCATGAATCCATGATGTCAATAAATGTAGTGCTTACCAATGTAGAGGAGAGTTGGAGCACTTAAGAAACTATCAACAATGGAGATAGCTCCCAATGTCACTGTAACCTGCAAATTACTTTCTTGTCAAAGAAGATACCGAGTGACATTCCGGCATCAGAAAATTCTTTATTGTACTTGCAACCAATAAGAGAATGTTGTTTAAGATAAAAGTTTAAATCAGCATTAACATATGTCTTAAAATGTCATTAGCATGACAGAAAAAATAATAACAGTAAGGAAAGCTTAAAAGGGTGATGAAAGAAAGAGACCAATAGAAATGTCTTCAAATCATGTCCAGAAGCTAGGAGTCCAAATGTTGTGAGTAATTGGTTAAGTAGGTGTGTGATTGAAATAGCAGTATGAACTACCAACCCTTCTGATAGGATGAAGCTTGATGATCTAGGTGATGATCTGTATTGAAAAATAAACTAACATTATCACTTAGTGTAGTTTTATGATCTAACAAAATGTGCAGAAGAAAGCAAACCTGATGAATTACCCAAACAATGTTCTACTGAAATCTGATCATATTTAAGAGCAAGTATAATAATTTTTTCAAAATAAGATATATTAAAAGAGAATAATTATTTTAAAACAAGAACTAAAATTGGTTTAGATTGAGAAATCTTTAGCTAAATAGAACAGTTGAATATATATTGATAAGATTGAATGAAACTTACATGTTGATGAAGGAGGTTAAGTGTGACCAAAGAAAGAGCATTGCCAATAGGAGTATAAGAGAGTCACAAGTGAAACTAAGCAAGGTGTAATCCATCTTCACATAGAATAACAACAACAAAGTTACACCAACAATAACACTTGTTGAGATACTCTTCTTTCTCCATAGGATAACATCAGCAACTAAACCCACAAAAGCACAAGTTTGTCATTAATTTCATCACAATTTCAACAATAAACACAAATTCAAAACTAGCAAATGAGTTAAACTCGAAAATGTTTTTTAAGATTGGCTACGTATACTAAAATAGTCTCCGAAATCTCAATTGTACCAATTACGTCTCTGAGATTGGCAGAGATTGGCAAAAGTGAAACATATCAAGTCCTTAGTACCTTTTCCATCAAGTAACTCGTCACGCAGTTAAAGACTAACGTGGTATACTTTTGCTGATTTTAAGGACATAATTAGTACAATTGGGATCTCAAGGACTATTTTAATACACGCAGCCAATACGAGGGACCACTTTAAAGTTTAATTCCTAAAAAACATACCGTAATAAATTATGATACAAATAATAATAAAGAGTCTAACAAGAAAATTAGTAACAAGTACTATATGATCTTAATCTAAGATGAGAAGCTGTTCTATTTGTTCTTATACTCTAAGAGAGAGTTCTATTAGATTCAATGCAAAGACGCACAAGAGAATATACCTTTTCCGGAGCCTAGAATGACATGGAGTGGCCGTTTCCGGCCGAACAAACGTCTCCTAGAGGCCGAGAGCAACACGTAGTGCTCGAAATCAGAGTCGAATTCCGAGTCATGATTGATATCATCATTATAATCTCTGCTACCAAGAAAATCTCTATCTGCAATATCCATGAAATCCGTTTCTTGAACCATAATTTATCCTCCTTTATTTGTTCTCCTATGTACCTTAGATCTCTCCTCCAATGTTACAAAAAAATACAGCAAAACCTGTAAAGAAAAGTATATAAATAAATAAATGACATCACCTATGAAAACAACATAGAATAGTTTAATAACAATATGTATATATATATATATATATATATAAACAAAGATAATCAAATCATAATGGTATCATATGCATAAACATTAATAAATTTGCTGGGTTGAATGATGAAGGGTAGAGAAGAATAGAGATTAACATTATTAACAATTTAGTAGTTTGGTGATATTTTAGATCATTTAATGGGAGAGATCTCTGCCTTGTAGATCAGCAAAAAGCAACAAATCTCAGGAAAACTGAGCTTGAACCCCCAATGTTGTCACGTAAGCAACTATGATTTTGATGAAATTAACATACTTGAAATTGGTTATAGTAGTAAAATGACATATAGATTTGTGTAACTGATCAAAGAAAATTTTGTATTTATCCTCAAACATTTAACATTTTCTATCATATTACAAATTTTTAAGGTGGTATATGCTTAAAAACTTATTTCTTTGTATTACGGATTAGAATTCTTATTTTTCCATTTTATATTCTTAAGTTTAAATGTTAATGCTATTATCTTTATAATAAGGGTGGTTAAACTATAAAACATATTTTATTATCTTCCTTTATTCACTTTTACTTAACTTTACTATATAAATCACATTACACCCGTTATTCTCTTCTATTTTTCCTATTTTCAATTATAATCACATTGTTCTCATTAGTTTGACACAGGCATGTGTCTATATATAAATGTTATTTGTCAACCACATCTCTTTTTTTTTTTACGATTTAATTTGCATTCTTTTTCATAATTTGTTATAATGGTGGTTATTAGTCCTATAACTACTTTAAACTGAAAATTTTTATGCAGTGTCAAGATTCATAACAAATAGTAAAATTAAAAAATTAGATAATTAAAACTTTTAAAAATATTAAGCCATTTATACTTGCGTTGCATGTGATACTTCTCTTTTGCACTATTTACATATAGCATGTATAGGTCGCTTTATATATCTTCATAATCTACTTTTAAAATTTATCTTTTCCTTTATTTTAAGAGTTTAATTTTAATGCATTAACGTATAAAATATTTCAGTCGTACAATCATTTTATTTTTTTGGATAACCATATACACAGTTAATATAAAAAATAATTATTTTTACTGATATAATATTATATAATTATTAAATGCACGTGTAAAACTATTTTACACTAACAGCACATCAAAATTAAATAAATAAAAAAGATAAAGAAAAATAAAGAAATATACATAAGAATATAGTCCTAAAAATACTAGTCACCACTCTCATGTCAATGCATCATAGGCACATGTCAATTTAATTTTCAAAAGAATTTGGAAATTAATTTTCCAATTACTAAATTGATATTCTACGTATCAAAACCTTTTAATATCAATACAGTACGCAGTAATCCGTAGAGCTGCAACCACAATCTATATTGCAACCTGTTATCGTTTTATATATAATACTACAAAAATAAGAAATGAAATGATCAATTTAAACCAAAGAAACAATATAGTGACATTTAAATAAACTCCCTTCCACTATAGAAAGATATGATACAAAACCGAATCAAATTTTAAACCAAAATCCAAATTCGGAAACATGTTTAAATATATCTGCTCACACACACAAGTGTGCACACAAAAATGGGGACTTAGTAGTCCCAAGAACTGCATCCACCATAGAGGTGAATCTGAACCAGAGCTTCATTCCCAATCATATACAATTGGCTTTCTTCTGAGTACCAAACCCATCATCAAAAAGGGCTCTTCTCTCATAGAGCATAGTGATGGTTGGGCCACCTTGGATATGCACGTTTGAATAGATTCATGCAAATAGTATCACGCTGTTCAAGAACCCCATTCAGAAGGCACTTCATTGCTCCTGAAACAACACAGCAGAATAATGATCACTGTCATTTAACCAAAAATTAAACAAGCTTTGAAGTACAAACTTCATCTACAATGTATCGATCGATTATAACTTATGTGAAATTAGGCGCTCAAGTAAACAATCCTCATAGAACCCCAGGGAAGCATTTCTCCCATAATTCCTATTAATGAATAACAACATATTACAGTGGGGAAATTAAACCAAACACAGTCCATATAATGTGTCACAAACTCACAATTGAGAATCAAGATATAAATACTTTCAACCTATATAACACAATTAGCTTGCCAGGTGGTTTATTAGCAATTGATGGTAAAGGTTTCAAACATAATTAACGTACCATGTGTGCCAACAGGCTCTTTGATCCGTCCACGAAGACCACGCTTTGTATAAAGCTCTACAGGCTGCAATCGCCATAAGAAATCTCATTAGGATGACAATTCACCAGATACATTTTCGGACAGTTACTTTCAATATTCTGCATTATCATTCAAAGAGAATCTGAAGATTCCAGGAACTCTCACCTTAAACCATTTAACATCCTCTGGATTATAGAACATGTGTTTCACGGAGGCTTTGCGTTTTGATACTCTCTGGGGGTAACTGCACCAGGAAAATGATTAATTACTTCCAATCATCATCAAAATGTAAATTCTATCACTGTTGCATTGCAATAACAGCATTTCTTTGGAAAAGGTGTCAATCGCAAAAGTTATCAAATGGTTGATCTTAACAAAAAATATCAACATACCCTGTCAAAATAACCCGTTTAAGGATTATCCTATCGGGATCAATGGACTTAAGTGAGCCAACGGCAACCACAGCAGGTGCTACATCCTCTCCAGTTCTTTTTAAGATGATTGAAGGAAGAGGTGGAAATGATATAGGCGCATAAATTGAAGCAACTGAAAAGCGCCCAGGATGGAGAAACCTCTCCATCTTGTTCTTGTCTGTATTGATATATTCACTAGAGAAAAGTGGCCTGCAAAAAAAATCATTATTACCTATACTGTTTCCTAAGATCTATTAAATGACATGGTTGTTCAAATAGACTACCATACCTGCCAACAAATTGCCGAAACCCAACATGAAATAATAACTCCTCCTTGGATTTGATGGGCAAATCATATGTTTCGTTCTTCTTCACACTACACAACAAAAGTGACATTGGGTTGGTAACATGTCTCTTGAATATTCAGGAATGGTCAATATTCTAGTAGGCCACTAGAAAGCTCCAAGGTCGAAAACAATAGAATGGTCAAGCACCAAAATACCTGAAGTGAAGAACGGATACTTTTGATTCATGCTCAAGCAGGCCACATGCTGTAATCGGGGTTGTCTTTCCAAGTGCACATAATTTTGAAGCAATGGCACTGGGCACTTCCCCGATATGCAGCCTAGCATACGAGCCAACTGGTATACAGTCATCCATGTTTTCTTGCTCCTTTGCTAAAGCTTTAGCAAGAACATGTTTTTGTGTTCTCTTTAAGTTATCAAATTGAAATATTCTGCCATAGTCTTGTGGTAGAGATTCCTGATTTTCATTAAACAAGATCAGATTTTTTTGTTGTTAACTACAATGACTTAAAAAAATTTCTCCAAAATTCATGCACGTACTTTTGGATCCCATGAGGAAGTCCTAAAGGACTTGAGTCCTCGATATTTTGCAAACCGCTTCCTAGCAGGAATATCCATTGGTGTATCCACTTCATCCGGGAATTCTGCATTGAGAAAACTAGTCGGTTATAAGCGACAAACATGCATACAACTTCAGACACAGAAAGACCAACAACTAATCAATTTTGCACCAAAATTGCGATTGCAACAAATAAATACTAAACAGAACAAAAAGAAAAGCACCCTCATCTGCAGCATGTGCTTCTTTAAGTTCCTTAAGTTCATCTTCTATCTTCTCTCTTGTTATATTATCTGCCTCCTGTAAAACAAGAAAAAAATTGAGTGATGATGGTCCACATTAGGATCTATTGTCATCATTTAACCCAAAATTTAAACTAATGGATAGCTTTTGGTTGGATGAACTTCCCACACAATTCACCAGCAGTCTGCAAGTTTACATGATACAACATCATGCTCAAAAATATTTACAGTATCCAACATTGTTTAGTATACAACAGAAGTATCTTAATCAATAAAATTCATTGTACGACCACTTAATAATATATTTGTTCAGCAATTCTTATTTGGACTTTACAAGGAATGCAAAATCCACATAATAATTAGATACAATTGGGCAGTTGGATTGATCCAAGTCATTGTCTATAAATAAATTATCTTCTCTCCTCTTTACATACATGCATTAAAAGAAATGTCTTTTGGAAATTCACAAAAAGTTAAGCAGACAGCCAGCTGGTGACAAGCATTACCATACTAGAACTTCTTACTATATATGTGCACCATATAAACTATAAAGGAGACCAAATCCATATTGATTACATATAAATGAGACAAAGGACAAGACAACCATTTGAGTGATGTGTCTTACCATCATCACTGAATCAATGTCAGTTTCCTCATCAGAATCTCCAAACCTAACCGATGCTCCATCACCATCAAATTCGGTGTACTCTTTTCCTTCTTGACCATCTTCGTTTTGATCCAACACCATACCATCATCTTCGTCATCACCATCTGACTCCTCTGCATCAGAGCCATCAACAATCCATGCAGCCTAAAAACAAAAATAAAATCCAGGGATATTCAGTAAGCAATAATATAAAATAATCTAAAAAATAGTTAAACCAAGTTAGGACCTGATATTCAGAAGTGCCTCGGGGAACAGTCCTCTTTCGTGTCTTCTTTTTCTTAAGATCTTCATCAGCCTTAGCAATTTCAGCCTCTGTTGGCCACGTCTAAGAATATGGAATGATGTCATATCCAAAAAATTGCAAGTTAATACATAAATAGAAGCAAATAAAAAATTACAATTTTTACAAATGAGTAATACTGGAAACAGAATTGCATTATCTACCTGCTCCCCAGCAAGAGGATCAGGTTCATTCTCGACAATTAAAGCTTCCTGTTTTTCAGGATCTGGGGCCAGACAACCAATGACCTAGAACATTAAAAAGGAGGAAAATCCAGGAAGAAGGCAAATAAGCATATATAAATGGTTAAGAAAGAATGAAAGATCTACTTTAAAAAAGGAAGATCACAATATCTTGCATGAATAGCAGCTCTTCTTTTGGATGAAAAAAAGGGCCCGGGATACTGACTATCTCAATCCAAATGAATAAAAAGAAAAGATATTGTTGCACATATTTACATTGACATGTTTGCACCAATGGTTCTTAATCTATTAATTTTGACATAAAGATGGATGTCCATACCTTCACGTCATTCATTTCATCCAAATCCATTGTGTCCTGATTTTTCCTTGAATTCAAAGGAAAAGGGTCCTTAAGAACTTCTATTTTAGACAATTGGAAATCTCCTGCACCTGTTACATGAACCTGACAAAATGAAAGTGAGATGGCAAATAAACCACAGCAATTATAATTGCAAATCCATGACATTGATGGCTACCAATTGATTCACTGAGAGGCTACGAGCACGAAGGTAGCCGGTTAAAAGGAGAGTGCATTTTTCTGAGTTGCCATCAGATGCTGCATCGACCTGTAATTCACGGTATACATTTACTCAATACCAAGAAATCCATGTATACTCATAGCAACAACCAACATCTGAATCAAATTACAAAAGTGGCTAGAAAATATACATTTGATGATAGAGGGTATGAGGTAAGGTAGTTGAGTTAATACTCAACTAGAAAAATATAATGAATAACTCAAAATACGATTAAACAACAACATTAAATCTTTTAAGAAAGACGATCAGCATGAATTCAAAACCTTTTGAGCCATGAGGTAAGGTCGTTGAGCTCTCCAATGGGGAACTTTGAGCCGCTGCTCTTTAAAGAGCCACAAGAACTGCAATTGTAAAAATAGAAGAAATGTTCAGCTTAGACCATCAAAATGAACTTACGTTTGACGATATGTTCAGTATATAGAATTATAAATTCAGAATTTTCTTGGAATAATGGATGAAATCATTACCTTGTGCAGCTCATCCTTGGTATCAGCTGGATAAAACTTACAATCCTCGGGAAATTCAGAGGCGAGACTAGATGTGCATAACTTCTTTAGTTCATTTCTTTGTTTCAGCTCAGTGGGAAGATCCTGGAGGCACAGAATAAAAGTTACCCCTAAATTTTAACAACCAAATAATGTACAAACTCCTGTAAAGAATTACTTCATAAGTTCAGCACATAATATTAGCATTAACTTACTCGAATAAAGACAACCGTGCTTGGTAAGCCAAGAGACCTAAATACAGAAAGGCATTGATCTCCAAATGAATCAATGTAGTAAGAATCAGTCTCTTCAGATAAAGAATTTATCGAGGCCACAAAAGCCAGCAGATCAGCAACCTAAAATACAATGTGAAAAGTGTCAGATATAAGCACATATAGACTCATGGATTAAGATTAAAAAAATTAAACAAAAATACCTTGGCCATTTCCATACATGCCAGTAGATCACCATGAGGTGCTTTGAGTACCTGTAGCATATACCAAAATCAAAATTGATCAATACCACAATATCCTATCCATCACATCATTACTAATTTCTGGGGGAAAAAGGGAAGGAATCCATTATTACTGTAGTTCTAGTCCGGTAATCAGAAGAAGCAACTGTTCCTGACGATACCCCAGAAGACGATTCTTTAGAAAGTAATGACAACAGATCATCATTGAGTGAATCTAAATCCACAGAAGCAGAAAGTCCAAAGAGAACCTGCCATAGTTAAGTATCCATTATACAGTTATTATTGGGGATGGAAGATGGAATACAACAAGCCAAGTTTAAAAAAAACACCAACAAATGTGCAATTCAGTAGGACAGAGTGTACAGTTTCACTCACAATTACTCGAGGAGGACTTCTCGATCCACTGAGCTCTCTCTTTTCTTTCAAAACGGCAGCCCTCTTCCGGTCACGTATCTGTAAATTTAGCACCAAATGAGTGACTTTGGTAAAGAGAGTGTAGTGAGCATGGGAAAACATATACCCAAAAAGTTTTACACAAGCATCAAATATTGAATTGCCACATCAACAGAAACAGTAGTCTTAACCACACACCATCTCAAAAGTAACACTACAAACCCAAGCATTTAATTGGATGATACCTTTATATTGTCAATGTCAATGCATAGCAATTTAAGCACATTGAAAAAACAAACTAATGGCATTATCATCTAATGCATTGTGATTGCAAAGTTACATAATTCCCTAAACCCTAAACTTTAATGGAAAAATAAAAAGCTCAATTTAGAGAAGCCTTGTTCAAATTACAAATTTACAACTATAATTAGAGAAAATAATACCATTTTATTTCGCTGAATTCTTGCGGCACGAGCTCCCTTGCCGACATTGCGCTCAGTTTTGACAACCGCAATTCTATCTAAACAATCCAATTGGGAATCCAAACACAAATCATGGAAAATTAAGAAACCAAAAATAAAAAAAGGGGGATTCACCAACAACAACACATAACAATGAATTATACAAAACCTTTAACAGAGGTTTTATGAACATTGCGAGAATGTTTTGAGGAGAAGCGTGACTTGTGAGCCTTATTGACTTGAACTCGCGACCCTCCCATGGTGGTCGCAGATGCTAGTTTTCACACACAGTGATTCTAGGTTTGAAAGAAAAGCCAAAGTTTGAAGGAGGAAGCAAGTGAACGAAAAACAAAGGACGGCGGCGACGGGCGGTGGTGGACGCACAACGGCGGTGGCGATAGGCGTAAGAGGTTTGGGTATGAGGAGTGGCGGCAACTATCAGTAGGGTTTTAAGAGTTTACGAATGTCACTCCTGTTTTATTAAATATAAATAATTAAATATATTAAAATTTTGTATTTTTTATAAAAATAATTATTTATAACTTTAATATATGAGATAGAGGAATATTAGGAGTCAGTAATTTTGGTACTTTATAATCATCAATTAGTCATCAATAATATTTTTAATTGTGTGAGATTATATCTAATGATAAAAAATCACTCACTTTTTTTTAATAGTTAAATACTGTTCAGAAATCATAAAAGTTGATGATCCCTAAACTTTTTTTATGAGATATTATATTTGAATTAAATTTTAAATAATTAATTTATCACATTATTTTTATTTTTATGGAACTATCAAATATAAAAAGTAATTGCAATTCACATGGTAGAATGTTATCGCAAACGGTTAACTAATTGATGAAAGACAACTTAAATACGTGATTAATTTTAAATTTTTGAAAGATTAATTTGATTACAAAATTTATTTAGACTGCGTTTGTTTTTTAGAATAGGATAAGATAATACATTGAGAACAAGATATAATAAAGGATAAAGATATAAAATTGTGTTCTTGTATCATATTTGGTAATAAATTAGAACAAATTATAAAAATCTAATTTATTTTCATTTTTTTATTCAAAAAATTTAAAATAAAAAATATAATTATAAAAAATTAATAAGAATATTAAAAGAAAAAATAAAAAATAAGTTGTATCTTTTGTTAATATCTTTATATCTTTTCTGTCAGAATAAACACAAAATACATTAATTTAGTATTTCTAGACATATGATCTCTGTTTATGTCACTTCTATCAAATATAATTTTATATGTCTGTATTCCTAACTTAGTGTCCTGTCTTTATAAATAAATACAATATGGAGACTTAATTCGATTTCTGTCTCTTAAACTAAGATATTGAGTCATAAAGATTCTTCAATTAGTTTTCAGTTTTTTTTATTGGTTTGTTGCCAATTGATTTTTACATGAACAAAAATAATCGATCTATTGGTTCTTATTTGATTTGGAACTGACTAATTTAGTTAGATTTTCAAAATCATAGCTGAAATTGAGAGAAAAAATTAGAATAAAATCCACGTGATTTCCAATATTACAACATCATAATTATAGTTGATTAAACATAATTATTGCATATAATTTTATAGCTCGTCCTTTTTTTGGTGACTATTATAGCTCATCCATTTGTACCACCACCCTTCAATCTTCACATTTGAGGTGCAAAAAATTTTTCTTTTAGTTTTCTACGGTATTCTCCAACCCGGCAGGTCAATAACTAATCTATCGCAGTACGAAGCTCCATTTAAAGGTTTGTCGTTGGCCAATAAGTTATTGCATGCACAAGGCGAGATTCGAATCCGACACTTGTTTAAGCAGACTAGTGAACTAATCCTCACAATTGCAAAATAATTTGTTTTATACTTTTATCATTCATAAATGTGCACGTTACTTAATTACATGAAAAATGTTGGTAGTAAATGGGCATACTCAATGAATACATAATGTTTAGAAGAACATGTATTAAACCTTATTAATTAAGAATGATTGTGGAAGATTTAATTATATGTACAAGGAACTTCACTGTCCCTATATCCTTTTGTGTAGTGCCTTGAGTTCTTCAACCTTGAAGCCAAATTGATATGAATAATATATTGGAATCTTGAAAAGTTGGAAAATCATGATTAGCAATATCAATCTTCAGAGGCTGTTAAGCCAGCAATTTCTTTAAGTGGCTTCCACATAAACTTTCTCCTAATCATTGACACAAACATGAAAAGTTAAGCAAATTCAATTCCTAGGAAACAATTTTTGCAGCAACAAGCATGGCAATTTCTAAAGAAATCATCTAATCAAGAAAAAAGTTTAAAATTGAAAAACTTATCAGGATAAAAAATGACTACACCTTATTCCTCAAATTAGAATTGGCTACTTTAATCAAATAATATCACACTTGTCGTATAAATAACAAAAAGAAGGATAACAATATATGAATATTTAAAAGTGAGAGTCAATTAAATGCTTAACAAAATCCAATAATAAAGGTTTATAATTCAACTATAGAAAAACATGTCAAATTCTAAGAGTAAGCATGAATTAAAATCATTTAGGGTGTGTCTGGTTTATGTTTTTTCTATTTTTATTTTTAATATTTTATGTCTTTAAAATTTTATGAAGAAAAATAATAATAAAATTATGTTTTCTATTTTTACTTCTTGTTTTTTTTTTTACCAAATTTAAAATATAAAATATTAAAAATAAAAAAATAAACTCTTAAAATATGTTTGTTTTACGTTTTCATTTTTAATATTTTCTATTTTAAAAAATTTGTTAAGAAAAAAAAGAGTAAAAACATTAAAATTTTATTTTTTATTTTTTACATCATACTGTCTCTTTTTTCTTCGTAAAATTCTAAAAATAGAAAATTTTAAAAAATAAAAATACAAACCAACCACACTCTAAGTTTCAAAAAGTGTTTCTTATTTTCTATGAAAAAATAGCCTATATAACGAGTAAATAATTAAAAAAAATGAAAATTGGAAATCCTACCAGTTTCCACATTCAGCAATGACTCTCACATTAGGGCGAAGAGTTGGGAGCAGAGCAAGGAACTGCAATTCTGCCTTGGAGAGAACCTGTTATAGCCAAAAACTAAATTCACATAGAGAATTTCTTAATGGAGCTTGGAACACCATGTGCAACTATATATTATACTTGAAGCTATTAAGAATAGGTCATCATCTCTTAACAAAATCTTTCTTTCTTTTTTTTTTACACAAATATATAAAGGGGTATATTAACATGAATAAAACTGTTAGAATAATCCACACCTTAGCTTCAATTATCCACACAACTAGTCCTTTGGCCTTTGGTGGAAGTGCTTGTAATCTGTAATCAACTTCTGGTGGGAAATACCATCTTGCTATTGGTTGCTTCCCAATATGAGGCTAAACATTCATATCCAATATCAACATTAAAGAAAATATTAAATCAAACACATTTTCAACTTTGACGTAAAAGAATATCAAAATTCTAGTGTAAGTTATAGACATGTGTTATATTAGGCAGTTTAATTTTTCGTATCAAATTATCTAAACATTTTCACCTATTATTTTCACATGTTAATTAATAATAATATCGTACAGGTGTATATCAATTGTAATTTTTTTGTCACAAAATTCGTGATTATAATCATAACTATAAGTATAAAATAAAGACGAAGAAAGTCTTCATATAAAGATGTTAGTTAAAAATCATTGGATGAATTGATATATTTGACAAAATTATTATCTTACGACTCTAAATTAACAACTTCGTATAAAGATAATTGTACGTGAGTTTCTACAAAAAAATAAAACACTTACCGGACAAACCGGGTAAACCTTGGTGAGGGTGGTTTCAGGGTCGCCAAGGCCGCGAGCCGAGAGGTCAAGAAAGTAGTAGCCTTGTCGCCGGAGCCGGGACAAGTACCGGCCTTCATAACCACCTTCATGAGGAGAGTAAATTGCAAGTGCTTTGTGTTCTTCAACATCTGAAAGCCACTTTCCAAGATCAAGCTTCAACAAGTCCCCTCCTATGAAGTCCTCTATACCAATTCCATTACTATTACTACTACATTTCACACCAAAATTTACCATTTTGCCCTTGTTGCCAACTCCACCGTGTTTTCTTCCTCTCCAACAACAACCCATCATCACCCCAACGGTGTTATCATGAAATTTGGACATTGTAACATTGAAACATTTAGGTCCTCCATAACCATAATAACTCAAGCTAGCAACACTGCCTAACATTTTTGTGCTAAAGATAAATAATTAATTTCCTTTTTCAATGGGGGTTGAGAACCATTGTGTTTTTTTCTCGGTGTGATGTAACATGAAAGAGAAAATATATATTATTGGTTAGAAGAACAAGAGTTTATGGCAAGATTATATATGGTGTGTGGTGTATGGTGTAGAAATGAGATAAAGTGATCAATGGCAGTGGATTTTTGTCTTTAGTGAGTTGTAACCTTTAATTTGATTGTAGATGGAGCCTGGCTTCTTTGTGAATCCTTATTCCCTGCCATTTATTTTCTCGGATGGAAAATAATAATAATAATAATAATAATAATAATATATATTATTATTATTATTATTATTATTATTATTCGGAAATTGGAGTATTAGTTTATAAATTATTATTTTTTTAGTACTTATACTTTTAGGATTTTTTTATATAAATTAAATAAATGTATTATTTACGGATATAAATAATTTTCAGCATTTTTACCAAATCGCATCGTATTACTTGTTTTGTTTACACGGTAAACGAGTTAATTTTGAACGTGTAAACGAAATAAGGTTGAAACTGTGGCGGCCGTATGACGTTTGCACACGTGTTGTGTAATACTCCTATTTCGTTTGTAGTGTAAACGAAATACATTCAACATTAACTCGTTAACAATGTAAACGAATAAGAGTAAGAACGCCTATATATATGAGTTTCGTTCACAGCACCACCAAAACTAAAAAACCTTTCATTTCCTTCACTTTTCTCCCATTTTATCCTTCTGTGATCAAACCTACGAGTCACCTAAAGATTATGGTGCGCGTCGATCAGCCTAATGTGGACATTAATAGGCTGAACGCCATGTGACACGTTATCGGAGCAAAAGACTTTGAGGTTAGTCTTGTTCTTCATTTAATATTTATGTTAAACATGAAATATGTTGCCATATTAGTTCTATACTAAGTTCAATAAAAATAGTATGCAATAGATATTAGTTCTAGCAATATATTATTGTAAGTGGTTTGAAAGATCTAGTACGATGTTAAAGTAATTTGATAGAATTTGGTAGGTAAAAATTTATTTGAGTTTGTTTTTAATAACCTTAGTTATAAAAAAAGGTTACTTAGATATATTGAAAAACTTAATTACGTATGAATATGTATCTTATAAATTAGATGAAAAATGGACGATGTTATTATTTGTTTAAGTGATTATATTTGTTTACTTTAAATTACATAGACGTTCATCAATTTAGTTACTAAATTTTTATTTAGATATTTTAGATTAAATTTAATTATTAGACGTTTGCCAATCTAGGTACGATTCCGTAATAGCCCATACTATTCGCTAGTATCATATTGTCCGCTTTGGCGCACAAGGCCTCACGGTTTTGCCTTTGATGATAGGGATGATAGCCGAAACTCTCCACACTCACACGTCAAAACGCGTCATGCTAGGAAGAGGTATTCACACCCTTATAAGGCATACTTCGTTCCCCTCCACAACCGATGTGGGACCTTACAATCCACCCCCCTAAGGGAGTCCAGCGCTCTCGCTGGCACATCGATCCGGACTCCGACTCTGATACCATCTGTAATAGTTCAGGCCACCCGCTAGCACGATATTGTCCACTTTGGCGCATAAGGCCTCACGGTTTTGCTTTTGACGATAGAGATGATAGCCGAAGCGCAGCCTCCCACACTCACTCGTCAAAGCACGTCATGTTAGGAAGAGGTATCCACACTTTTATAAGGCATGCTTCGTCCCTTTTCCAACCGATGTGGGACCTTACAGTTTCTGTATTTAGATTTTTTATTTAAATTTAATTATATACACGTTTATTGATTTAGTTATGCATTCAATAAGTAATCTTTTTTTATTTAAAAGATTTGAAAGTGCATATTACATGTATGTTTAGTTATTTATTAACTTCATTTAATAATTTAGTTATGTAAACGTGTGTTGGTTGGACAAAATTTTTTAAGGTTAAGTTAAAATAATAATTAAGTTAATTTATTCTAAATAAATAAATTATTAGAATTATCTAATATGAGGTTTTTATAACTCTATAGGTTGACAGACTCCTGATATTAAGTTTTTATTGTTTACCAGCTGGGTCGTCTACTTCTGCCCATGAGAGTTAGCCACAGACTCCCACCACCAGATGCCATTCTTCCCTATCTGAGGAAGGTTGGATTTGGCGACGCAGTGCCACTGAGAAACTTTGTATTCGACAACTCGATAATCACAGCGTTTGTTGAGCGCTGGCGTCCAAAGACCCACACCTTTCTCATGTCGTGGAGTAAGTGCACGATCACACTCCAGGACGTTGCCTACCATCTCGGGATGCGAGTTAACGGTGAGCCCGTTGGTAGTTGCTTTCGCGACTTCCAGACTTGGTACCACACCGGGGCTTGGGAGTTGGTCGAGTGTTTACTTGGTGCCAAGCCTCTTGCAGTAGTGCAGCAAGGAGCGCAGAGGAGAGAGGCTTTCTCGCTGAAGCTTACATGGCTTCAGAAACAGGTCCGACAGATGCCACTGGTTACCACTGATCCGGACACCTTGCGATAGAATGCAAGGTGCTACATCATGTTGATGATTGGGGGATACCTACTGACTGATAAGTCCAACAACACGGTCCATCTCTGTTGGCTCCTGCTGTTAGATGTTTTCTAGAGGTGTCGTTCCTTGTCCTGGGGTTCGGCAGTGCTGGCATGGACATACCATTTCCTGTACAGTGCGGCCCACCGCCACACCACAGACATCGCGGGGTGCACTTTTCTGTCGTATTACTTATTTTGTTTACACCGTAAATGAATTAATTTGAATGTATTTCATTTATACAATAAACAAAATAACCACGCCTCAGTATGTCAGTCTTATTTCGTTTACACTATAAATGAATTACGTTCAAAATTAATTCGTTTTGCAGTGTAAACAAAATAAGTAATACGATGCAATTTGGTAAAAACGCTGGAAATTATTTATATCTGTAAATAATACATTTATTTAATTTATATAAAAAAAATACGGTGCCTTCGATTTATTTGTATTGTTTAATTTTTTTTATAAATGATCCAAAAATCAAACGGTATGATTTGTATTTTTGAAAATAAAAAAATTTCAATATTGAAATCGGACCATCCAATTTTTGTTTTCAAATTAAAAAAAAATTAAAAGTACAAATCAGACCTTTCGATTTATGGTTTATTTTTCCAATTCAAACAAATCAGACATTTTGATTTGATTAATATCAATTTAAAAAAAATAACACCATGTCAAAAAGACCAATAACAACGTATTATACATATATTTAATTAATATAAAAAAATAGCCTCGAATCAAGAGAGGCACAGGCTTTTTTTACTGAAATGTGCATGGAAAATCTTTAATTTTCATTATACGCACAGTTTGAAACTCCTCCTCAAATACGCACAGCCATTTCGCAACGGTCAGCCACAAAATGGATAGAGGAACCATCTCAAGATTGGTGAGTACGAAATGGAGTATGCCGTCTGACACAGGTCATTCCTTGTGCATCAGCCACGAAATAGGAGACCTCAGCTATGACACACACGAAATGGTGAAGCTCGGGTATGACGCACACGAAATGGCCAACTCAGTGGAGGCACACACGAAATGGACCATTTCGCTTATGGCAGGCACGAAATAGCTGCGCGTCAGTGAAGGCAGCAACTCCCAGTAGTGACAGTTCCCTTACGAACATGCAGTGAGTAGTTTGGGAGGCAATTTATTGTAGTGTTGTGGGTGAAGCAATATAAAAGGGGGTGAAGGGGAGGGGACCAATTCAAAGGGTAGGAAACAGGAGAAAGTAGTGGGGTTTAGTGTGTTGTTGTGTTTGTGGTGGGGGAAAAAATTTTTTATGGTGGAGAAATTTTTTTTTAATTCATAAAAATGAGTAGTAGTGGAATTAATGTGGAAGAAAACCTTAATAGGTTGGATGAATTTCATATTTTTGCATATTTACATGTGAAGGTGAGTTTTTTTTTATAAATTAGTAAATTTTTTTAATGATTATAACAATTGTTGTAAATTGAATAATTGTGTGTTGATGCTTTTCTATTTCAGCCGGCACGTGTGTTGACTCTGCATGACACACTAGTCGATGTTTTTACTTCAGATGAAGCAGATCCTAGTATAGAGATTAGGAGGCAGATGCTTAAACCGTATCTAAGAAGAGTCAGATTCTATTATGCTTCTTTGATAAAGCGTTTTGAATACGACAACTCATTGATTAGTACTCTTGTGGAAAGATTCCATCCTGAGACCCACACATTCCACCTTCCATGGAGTGAGTGCACTATTACTCTGGAGGATGTTGCTATGCAATTGGGTTTACCAATCGACGGTAAGCCAATGAGCGGCATTCTAAGGTCTTGGAGTAAGTTCCACTAGAGGGATATTTGGCAATGGTGTGAGGAACTCCTTGCTGAAGTTCCTGATGGACATGTTGGGACCACGAAGTATAATATAAAGTTGAAGTGGCTCAAGAGTAGACTCCAACAGTTGCCTCTTGACTCTCCCAAGGGCGCTGTCGTACGATATTTACGTTGTTACATTATGTATTTATTGGGTGGCGTTTTTCTTCCTGATAAGGCGAACAACACGGTTTAGGTTCATTATCTTCCTCTCTTGGCCAACTATGACGCCATTATTACATATAGTTGGGGAAGTGTCGTTCTGTGTTGGTTGTATAGAGCCATGTGCCTAGCGACTGATTATAACATTGAGGGAATGTCTGGCTGTCATACATTGCTGATGTCTTGGATATACTTCAGGCTTCCTTTCTGGGCACCGGACGTCACGAGCCCATATACGTTTCCGTTAGCTACAAGGTAATATATTATGTTACATAACATCCGTAAGGATGACTTCTGTGTTATTTCATGTCCGTCAGAATTTAAATGTGGTTATGTTCATCATGTTTCTTTATAGGTGGGTGGGTAAGAGAGGAAAGAATGACAACACCGAGCAACGCTTGCAAAGGCACCGTCTGAAATTGGACACTCTGAAGGTGGATGAGATAATTATTCTCACTGTTTGTTAGAGCATGTTTTTGTTTTCTCCAGGAAGATTCGTTTAACTTTTTTTTACGTTTGGTTTTGGCAGTTTACGTGGATGCTGTACAGGGATGCACGTATTCTGTCGAGGGTGCCTGCGGAGTTTCTTGGAGCCCCACATGGTGATTTCTATACTGCGGTCGTCCCACTGATTTTGTTTCGATGGATCGAGATTGTTAACATCGATAGAGTGATGCGGAAATTCGGTGGCAAACAAGGTCCACCGAATCCTCCGTTAAACATCGACACCTTCCATCGCCAATCGTCTCGCAACGACGATGGATGGTGGCCCATCTGCCTCCAGACATGGTTTGAAGTGTGGGAAAACCGACGGACTAAATCATACTAGCTATAGATTAATCATGCAGATACCTTATACCCCAGTCGTGATTATTATAGGTGGTATTGTGCGAGGAAAAAGAGGGTTTTGTCATCTCCGGATGTGTTTTACGACCCCTGAGGTGATGACATTCCGCAAGGGGCCCCGGCAGAATATGGGAGAGCCCCAGTCGTTCACCTACCCGTAGTTCCACAGGATAGAAGGCGCCATCGTGCGCGACGAGGCAGACATCATGCTACCCAAGATGATGACATGCACGAGCCAGATTTTTCACTTCAAGATCTTGGGATCAACACGAGTGTCCACCAGCGGTGACGCATTTTCCAGGAGATGTCTACTGTCCGCAGCCGTTCGTGGTAGACGACCCCTTTCAGTCATCCACCATGCATCAGTATATGCCGTATCATAGTACATACGAGGAGGGAGGTTCATCTCAGGGGGCGGTACACAGGATCTGATTGATTCTATGGATCGAGTTGGTTGGACAAACTTTTCATCTTTATTTGATGGCTTTGATCAATTCATTCCTCAGCAGGCATTACCACACACACCCACCGACCTAGGACTTGCACTTCAATGCTCTAATTCTAAAAGTCATCCTCTGTTGGAGGGAGGAGATCTACTTCTGTAGGTGACACTGCCGGATCCCAACTCCGCTCGTTTTATGCCTCGTTGTTGGAGGGTCATCGCTTATCTTATGGGGGGCTGATGAACCGACGGTGGAGGCTCAGGCAGGACGTCCCTGCCGCGACAGTCGAGCACTTTCTTGTGGTACAGGTGGGAGGTTGAGACATGGGGGACACCAGCACTAGTTCACCTTATGGCTCTGTCAGTGTTGTATTATCGTCATGGTTGTTGTTTCTTGTTGTTTGTAGTTTCTTATGTTTTAGGTTTCATATCTCGTGCTTGTATCTTCTTATGGTTTATGTTTTATGTTTCTTGTCTCGTGCTTATATCTTATGGTTTATGTTTTATGTTTCTTGTCTCGTGCTTGTGTGTTAGTGTGGCAATAATGTACTCTTTCTTCTTGCCCGTTGTTGTTTTGATTGAATTCGCTATTGCTAAGAGTCATGTTCCAATTATTGCAAACATATTTATTATTGTGACAATAAACGAAAACATTGCATTGATCTCGTTAACTACACATAATAAAAGACACCCACGAAAATAGGGAACTACATTAAAGGGAAAATATAAGCACGATCAATGTCGGGTAAGGCCACGATCCTAAGTGCCAACAACATGGGAATAATGTCTCCTGGTAAGCCCTGGTTGCCTGCAAATACCGCATCGCTTTCCCGGTCCAGGCTCGACGTCATCCATCTTATTCCGAAGCCTTGTGGAAACAGTCGGCCCTTCATTGATCGTCGCATGTGGGGATTGGGACGGAGGCGTTGTCCTTCATGTGGTGGCCACACCTCATAGGGCAACGGTGGAAACTCCATTTGATATACCCGGAACACAGTATCAACCCGATACATACACATCGTCGACATAATATTGCCAGTCAAGCCTTGCATGGGCACATGCAGCCAGGGCATGAGCACACGGGTAGTGCAATGCTTGGAAGTATCTGCAATCACACCTTCGTTGATGGAGGAAAACTCTAAATATGGACTTTGCCCCTACAATGGTTATCTCGTCGATTGGGAATATCGACGTCGCCATGTCGTACGATATGACAAGCATCTGCGTGATTTTCTCCCTGTTGGCAAGTATTGCCTTTTGCAAGAATTGTGAAAATATTTGGCCACATGCAACATGTGCTTCTGCCTGTCGACCCTTGTTGACAAATAATGCATTTAGGCATTGGTAGGTGGGCTTAACAATTGCACAGACTGAAAGATTACGAATCTCCTTGAGCACAAAGTTGATACACTCAGAAAGATTCGTTGTCATGTGACCGTATCGGCGACCCTCATCGCGGTGTTAGAGCCATTTCGGTGGCTCTAACCCTCTAATCCAAGCCATCATTGTAGGGGAGGTTGCGGGATCCTCGGCACTGATTAACTCAAGGTAGTATTGAGCTTGCTCTTGCGTCTTCGAGTATGCCGCATTAACAAGGTGCCTTTTCGCTTCTTTGATCTTGAAGTTTGTTGCAAAGTTGGATGCAATGTGTCAGACACAATAAACATTGTGTTCCCATCCACAACCATCTCGCTCCACCGCAGCCTTTATAGCTGCATGCCTGTCAGAGATAAGTAGAACTCTCGGTTGAGTAGCCACATGTCTCCTTAAGTTGGTTAGAAAGAACTACCACGCATCTGTGTTCTCCCTTTCTACAAGTGCGAAAGCTATGGGAAGTATGTTGTTGGTTCCATCCTGTGCTATTCTCATCAACAAGGTTCCCGTGTACTTACCATACAAGTGTGTTCCATCAATCGAGACAAGTGGCTTGCAATGCTTGAATGCTTCAACACACAATGGGAATGACCAGAATACTTGATGAAACATGACACTGTCGTGGTCGAGCGTGTTGCCAACGTAGTATGGTCGGGTTTGAAGGTCAACAATTGTCCCTATGACGAAAGTGCAAATTTATCATTACAGAATAACAAACTTAAAACAAGTACTGATTCCGACATAAGTCTCGCATGGTCTTACCTAGAATGAAAGTTTGCAACGCGTTGAAATATCTCTATAGCTGGTTATATGAATCATCCCAGTCTCCAAAGATTATGGCTATTGCCTTTTGCTTCGCTAGCCAAACCTTATTGTAAGGTACCTTGTATTCGTACGCCGACTCCACATAACACTGCAACACCTTTACGCAAATGGTCCCGTCTGCCTGAACCATGGGAAATATGTGCTGGCATATGACATTTGAATCAAGTTGAGCATGATCTTGCGACGTCGCAGACGCCAAACAACTATGAGGCCCTTGGTATTTTTGAACTTCCCAAAATCTGGAAGCCATTGTCTTCGCAATCCTTACCATCTAGCAACATTGGTCACCAAAAAATTTGCATCGACATACATACCGAGTATGATCTGACTCTACCACTTCAAATTTTGCACTTCTACGAATGTTGTAGTTCTTAACAGCAAGCATAGTTGCTTCTTTATTAAGGAATTTCAATCCAAGCTCTAGCTCCATTTCACCTATCAAAGAATAGTTGCTTTGTATGTCCTCCGCGGTAGTCGAGTTCATTGGACCAAGACTCAGGTGCAGATAGTGGTCGGGGGTGCTGCTGGAAAGACCTCATACCCCCATCACATTTATCGGTTTGACCCGAGTTGGGATAACCCTATCGCCTTCAAGCGGTTGCATTTTCGGAACAACTTCTACTTCCTCTCCGCTATCATCCTCAATATCGTCTTTCTCAGACGTGTCAGCCAACCCGTCGGTTATTCCTTTCGGATATGCAACATGGACAGTAAGGGAGGGACGTCGGTGAGGATTTTCTGCATTCTGGGCAGGTGCCACAAAGGCGTTAAAAGAAAGACTACGAGCCCTACCAATCCCCGAAAATGGAATGGCTTAACCAGCACCGGAATTTTGCATTTGCTCCACGTTATTGAAACTAGATGAGTTACCCCCCACATCTTGGAGCTTCACACAAAGTTCCATAGAATAGATGCTTCCAATGCTACGATGATACGAAAACAAAATCGACACGTGTTGATCAAATTTAATATGCATTTTCTGATATGTAAATGAACTAGCTACCGCAACTGGCATCCTGTAAATCAGGGCACTAATCTCCTTTTTTCCAACCAACCCAATGTTCATCAGAATCAGATTTTTTAGTTGTTGCAGATATGATTGTGGGAGAATTATTATCCAAAGTGGATCATCACACATAAATGTCACCCCTTTGGCTGTATGCAAAATTTCTCTGTTGGGATATATGACCACATAAATGTGTTCAGATGCCATCACCACACCAAAAAATGGTGAAACCAACTTCCATGGAAATGGAATTCATGGAGAGGAAACGAGGGTAGAAGAAGTGAGAATTGGAATTGTGGCATCAGTTCTTCAGGAGAAGGGTTTTTATAGCCTAGCCGTTGTTTCAATTCGTGTGCGGTACAATTGGCATGAGGTGTCCATATCGTGTGAGTCCAACTTGAAATACTCCCCAACTCACCTCTGTCGTTCCCCCAATTCGTGTCTGCCGTCCCTGATTTCTCCTGTCTATTTTGCTGCTGTCACGCATAAAATGAGTTCTCCATTTCTTGCCTGCTGAACCTGAAATGGTGTTGAAATTCATTTTTTGGTCGCCATCTAAGAAATAGTCCTATGCATTTTGAGAACAATGTCTACATATACGCATTTTGAGAATTAATGAATTTTCCGTGCGTATATACGTAAAAAAGCCAGAGGCACATCACGTAATAATGATAAATGTTATATAAGTTACTTGTTTTACAAAATTCGGGTAAATTTCCGTACTTAAAAGTTTATATCAATAGTAAAAAGAATTTTGAAAAATATAAATAATATTTTAAATAATTTATAAATATGATAAAAATAAATTTGTATAAATAAAAAATAATTTTTATATTTAATAAATAACTTATTTATTATTTGATTTAAATTTTTATTAAAATATTTGAATAATTATTTAAAAATTATAAAAAAATATTTGATCTGTAAATTTTATTTAATTTTTTTAAAACATCAGTCATTCATAAAAAGAATTTGAAAAAACTCACTAGAAAATATTAAATTTGAGAAATAAAAGCATTTATAAGTGTTGACTCATCGATTGAAATTTCTTTCAAAAGAATAAATTAAAGGATTTAGTTATTTTAATAATATAATAGTATAAATTTGTGTGTATTTAATATTCTTAAAATATAACATAACTATTTTTTAATAACTTTTAGTAAAATATTTATTTTTATAATTCTAAAAAAATTATAGAGAGCCAATTTCTAAATAAAAAATATTAGTCAACTTTATTATTTGTTAGAATATATTAGAATCAATTAGTTTTTATTATAAAAGCATATGTTTAATTACTATGTTAGTCCCTATAGTTTCGCAAAATTTTTAATTAGGTCCCTATACCTTTTTTCCTTTTAATTGAGTCCTTGCACCAATTTTTTTAATGGAGTCCCTATACTTTTTTTTCCTTTGATTTGAGTCCTTGCACCAATTTTTTTTCTAGTTGGATCCCTATACAATTAAGCCAATTACTACCAAGAAGGACCTAATTGAAAAAAAAAATTGGTGCAGGGAACCAATTAAAATTAAAAAAATATAGGGACCTAATTAAAAATTTCGCGAAACTATAGGGACCAACAGAGTAATTAAACTTTTAGCATATTTGAATATTTATTATAGGATATTACGCCTTTATTATTTCGATTCTCTTAGTACCTATAAATACCCTTCTATATTATATCATTCTACAACAATTTAAATACACACAAATTCTTTTTCTATTATTCTCTCTTACTCTTTCTAACATGGTATTAGAGTTATAGTATTCTCCTTGAAGAGGATATGTTATTTTTCATTTGGTGAAATCATCATATTTTTCACACTTTTCCTTTATGCCAATTTTTCATGTCTTTTATCACTCTTTTGATGTGTTTTTACCTCACTGATTAGTCTATCATCTCCTTCTTGTGTCTTTTCTAATCTAAAGAATCAAACACCATTGTTATCCGCTGCTTATCTATTCTCATGGAGAAACCAAATATTTTTTGTCACCTTCCAACAGTTCGTCATCTTCTGGCATTTTACTATTTCTTTGCAGTTTGCCACTTTTTCGACAGTTTTCAGGTAGTTCGCCATCTTTGCGGCAGTTTTGTCTATGCTTTCCTTGCGACATTCCGTCTACGCGTCTTCTCCTGCAGTTTCGTATGCGCTTCCCCTCCGGCAGTTCTATCTGCGCTTCCTTCCAGTAGTTTCGTCTGTGCTTCCTTGCGGCTGCTCCATCTGTGCTTCCTTGGCAGCTCCGTCTACGCTTCTCCTTTGGCAGTTCTGTCTGTGCTTCCCCTCTGGCCAGTGATGGATCCAAAAAATTTTGTCAGTGGACGCAAATCATACATAATAAGACAATAATTTTGGGGTAAAATGTACTTTTTGTTCTTAATATTTGCAATTTTTCAAAAATATACCTAGCATTTAGTTGCATTCAATTTTGTCTTTAACATTTTCAATTTTTGTCAAAAATATCCCTAGACGTCAACTTATATAAAATATTAGGAATAAATTGAAAATTTTTAAGGATAGTTTTGACACAAATCAAAAATGTTAAGAACAAAATTGAATGAATAAAAAACGTTAGGGAGAAAATTGAATGAAATTAAATGTTAGAAGTATTTTTGAAAAAAAAACGCAAATATTAGGACAAAAAATATACTTTACCCTAATTTTTATAATTATATTTATTATTGTTAAATATAATTTCAAATTTTTTGTCATTGTCCAGGATCTGCTATAAGAAATTTTGCCTATGCTACTCCTGTGGTACATAACTGATCCCAAACCCGGATAAAGAAGGAGGGCTGTGTTAGGCCTTCGACTGCAACATAAAAACTTAGTCGAATCTTCATGACATGGATCAAAGACATTCTTGCGCTAAATCTAGGTCATTGCCCGGAAGCAACTCGTTGTATGGCTCGCGTACAGTGTCACATGAGCAAGAGCCGTTGCATCGGTGCCTAGATATAGTGTTAAATGAGCAAGGATTCCCGCGTTTTTGTGAACAGACGAGGGTAAATAAGTTAGTTCACAAAAAAAATATAAAGGTAAAGGTCGAGATGATAGAAAGTGAGATTTAGGACATGGAACATAGACACTCTAACAAAAAAATTCATGGATGTGTGGATACCATGACAAGGAACAAGATTAATATCTTGTACCTTCAAGAAGCAAAATGGGTTAGCGCGAAGGCTAGGGAGTTGGATACCTTCGGGTTCAAACTTTGATATACAAGAAAGGTGAAAAATAGAAATGAGATGCTATTATCGTGGATAAGTAGTAAAAAATAACGTAGTGGATGTCAAGAGGGTGGGTGATCGAATCATTTCTATCAAACTTGAGGTGGAAGGAGGTACTTTTCAAGGGATTAGCGCCTATGCACCACAAGTGGGTTTGGACAAGCAACACAAGATAAGATTTTGGGAGGATCTAGAGAGTTTGGTCTGACACATACCTTCAAGAGATAAGATTTTCTTAGGAGGAGATTTAAATGGCCAATTTGGAAGAGAAGTGACTGGGTATGGAAGTATTCACGGAGGCCCTGGTTTCGAGGTGGCCAAACCAAGGGTAAAATTATTTTGAATTTTTCTTCAATCTTTGATCTTCTCATCGCAAATACATGTTTTAAAAAGAGAGACGAACATCTTATAACCTATAGGAGTGACAACATCAGTGACGGATCCAGAAAATTTTGATAGTGGGCGCGAAATATATATAGCATGATAATAATTTTTATAATAAAAATATTACGTTTACATAAAAAAAATTAGCTATCAAATTATCTATTATAAATTTGAGTATAAATACATATATTAACTTATTTTTAATGTGTATTTTATATTTCAAAATTTGTATTTTAAGATTTATTCTGTACAAGTGATTATTTTATGTATATGTAGCATAATTGTTGTTATAATTATATTTTGTCATTGTAAAATATAATTAGGTTTCAAAATATCTAATTACAAATTAAAATACTAAAATAGTAATTTAAATAATAACACATAATTTAAAATTTAATGTTTTATATTTTGTATTGAAACTTTGACAAAATAATCAAAATGTCTTTTTTTTATATGTCGTTAAACAATTATTTAAAACTCAACTTTCATACAATTAGCTCTTTAATGATATTCACAGTTGAAAAAATTCATTCAATTAGTGTAGTTATTATGAAAAAAAAAACTAAAACTAATTCCAAAAGAAGAAACACAAATGGATAGATAATATTCTTTCGAGTCGATTTCTAAGAAAGAACACTAATCTTATTTAAATTTAAAAATTGATCATTATAATAGACATCTAATATGAAGTTCTCAAATTGACTATCAAGTGCCGAAAATTGAATAAAAAATTATTGTGGGGTCAAATTTAATAATTTTGTGGGGGCAAATAAATATTATTATTATATACTACTCAATAAAATTTCAAATTGTAGTGGGGGCACTTGCCCCGACACCTATAAGAGTGAATCTGTCCCTGAGTGGCATGACAAGCTCTCAAATCGACTTCTTCTTGTTGAGAAAAGTCGACTGGAAATTTTGCATTACTTGTAAAATTATTTTGGGAGAGAGTTTAACAGCATAACATAGGATACTCATCATGAACTTTCGTGTTGAGCAAAAGTTAAGGAAAAGACATCATACGAAGTACCCAAGAAAGAGGTGATGGTGAATGAAAGGTGAGGAACAAAGAAGCTTCCTAAGACGAGTAGGAGAAGAGGCAAAGTGGGAAAGGGATGAAAGTACAAAGGAGATGTGGAGGAAGATGGCAGAAGTTATTAGATGAATAGTAAAATAAAGTTTTGGTAAATCTAGAGGGATAAGACCAAGAGACAAGGAGTCTTGGTGGTGGAATGCGAGTGTACAAGAAAATATAAAGGCAAAAAGGGAGAGTTTAAAGAGTGGTTTTTGTGCCGCAATGCAGATAATTGGGAAAAATATAAAACAGTTAAGAAAGAGACAAAAGTGGCTATAAGCGAAGCAAGAACAAGAGTATATGATGGTCTCTACCAGTCTTTAGGCACGAAGGATGGAGAAAAAAGGTATATATAAAATTGCAAAGAACCGTGAAAGAAGAATGAGAGACATGGATCAGGTTAAGTGCATAAAGGATAAAGACGGAGAGGTTTTGACTTAATATGAGAAGATCAATGAAAGGTGGAAGAGATATTTCTACGAGTTATTTAATAAAGGATAGAAGACTTTTCCGAGCCTTGGTCGATCATGCACGGAGGAAAAAGATCAAAACTTCGACTACTGTCGAAGGATTCGAGAATTCGAGATAAAAGAGGCTCTAAAATGAGTGAAAAATGGCAGGGCAATAGGACCTGTAACACCCTACCACACAAAGACTTATGCTTAAGTCATAAAGCTGAGGTGGCAAGGTATTACAACCTCTAAAAGTAAAATATATATAATAGTAATAACGAAAAAGAGATAATATACTAGGAGCCTTGAAAGGTCGGAAAAACAAAATCGCAAAATCAAAAAGCGCAACTCTCAGAAAACGTGGTTACTTGCGTGAGAAGAAAACTAAAGCTCAACAACAAATATATACAGATGACACGAGTAGAGGGTCAATAATACAAGATAACAAGCTCCTAACTCAGCCTGCGAAGCCAAGGCTGGCCGGAGAACATATATGTACATATATATACATAACAATAAACCCAAAAGAACATGTTCAAACCCTAGTTCTCCATAAAACTTCTAAGAGGTACATAACAAAGTGTTTTTACATACAAGTGGAGAAACTATACATATATATACATCAAAGAACAAAAGGAGATCCCAAGGTAAACCACTTCGCCGCAGAAGCATCAGACGCCTACCGAGGTGCCGCTCGACCTGCATCTGAAAATAACAACACAGTATGGGATGAGAACCGGGGGTTCTCAACATGGTAAAGGTGCCACGCATATAATATATAATGTCCTGGGAATACCAGAGGCAATCCTAGAGTGCCGACTCTCAAATTATAAAGCTTAATTGACTAAACAGAAATCATAAAAGAGGTGGCCTTATAGGGAATTCTAAACCTAGCTTAAGCTTTAACCTTAACTCTAAACCTGTCCACCTTTCCTCCATACCTCCATCTCCAATGATTCGCATAGTCAAAACAAACAGAAAAGGCAAGCAGAGGTAGAAAACAAGTAGTTCAAGTAACAATTACAACAATTATCAGAATATAATCAATTAGGCATTCCCAATTAAGGCATAGCAAACAAAGCACACATATGCATATGATGAATGTCTATCCTACTGGCCGTGAGCTCACGTGTCGGTTACTTTGCCAGAACCCGACACATCTGGTAGCTAGCCCATACATTGGTCTCTAGGTTTCGCATCTCTAGGAGGATCATAAACGAAGGAGAGTGCCTTTCCACCTTCTCCTGGAGGTTTCACGAAGGAGAGTGCCTTTCCACATCGAAGGAGTGTGCCTTTCCACCTTGCAACCAGAGAAGAATGTGGGGAAAACAATACGAAGGAGGGTGCCTTTCCACATTCCCCACATCTATATCACGACAAGAGAGGGAACTTCCGTCCTCAACTTGCCATATCGGCCATTTCGGCCACACACAGTCATTCCCAAATCTCATCATTTATCATAATCATTTCCTTACATTCATTCTTTATAGTCATAGCGTCATGTATTCATTTAGCTTTCACATCATTCTCTTAAAATTCATCACGTTTACCCTTTTCTTCATCCCCAAGTTACCTCAATTCCCTCGCTTCAACTAGCTACTCAGTTTAGTATTATACTTTATGACTAAAAGGAAGAAAATAGAGGTTTAGAAGTCTAAAATCTGGTTTAAAACACAAAATTCAGTTTTGCAAGAAACAAGAGCCACGCGGGCGTGTGGGTCACGCGTAAGCGTGGTAGTATGAAAAAGTAGCATGCGCGCGCATTCCCCTTACCATGTGTATGCGTAAGTGAGAACAGCATGTCACGCGTACGTGTAGGTCATACATATGCGTTGTCATGCATGTTGGCTCATCATGCGCACACATGGGCTACTCACGCAGGCGCAATTTAAAATTCCACGCCACACGTAAGTGTGGGCCACACGTACACGTGGGTGTACGTTGTTCAAAAAAACACAGTTTACCCAGAAAGATGCATAACCCACCTGCATAATACATAACACACACCTAAAATTCCAACGTTCATAACTTTTGCTACAAAATTCCGTTTTTCACAAGGTTTATACCGTTCAAAAGCTTACAAAACCATCTTTGAGTTGAAACAAATTCCACCTCCAACCAAAATTTGAGGCCCCAGTTATGAACTGCCGAAGTTTGACCGAAAACCAAGTTTTTCACAAGACTTTAAAACCTCCATTTTCCATCAAGTGAACTTTCAAAATCAACCTATAACATGCAATTTCAGCTTCAACTCATACAATATTATAACAACATCACTCCACACTAAATCACCACCCATCAACCCCAAATTTTAACAATTCTAGTACATTAACTTCATATATGTATCAACATAATCACCTATGATCCACTTTACACACAAGACTATTACCTTTAGTTTGCCAATCCTCATTAACATATCATTCAACATTCCTTTTTTCCCATATACTACCTCAATCAAATATACCTCAATTCATACACATTCTTGTACCTAAAAAAAATCATTACTTCAATCACAACATTTACCAACATGCCACCACAATTCTTACCCATTCCCTTACCTTTACAAGCATCACCAATTCATCACTTAACAAGTCAACACCAATATCCATAATAAGTTAAGACTTCATCATTAGACACTAAACAATTTACATACTCATACATTCATTCTTATCTTATACTCAACTAGCCTAAACTTTCGTAGAACATTATATATTAAATACGTGAAACCTAAACTATACTTTGGCCGATTTTCGCGTGTTGTCCAAGGCAAAACACCAACCAATACAGCCCCTTCAAGTCCCAAAATCATCAAAGCTCACAATTCAAGCTCCAACATATACACTTATACCCCTAATTTCACATATATCACCATACATACTGAAAATTCACAATCTATCATACTAGAACCAAAATTGGCTAGGGTTGATGAACTTTACCTTGTATGTGCCTCAATCAAATAAAAGCTCACCAATTTCTCAAGTCAATTTAATCCTATAACATCAATTTAACCAAAATCTTATCACACCAAAAATCCCAACATTTCACATTTGAAGAAGAGAGAATAGGAGCTGAGATTATGATTTTCTCATCTTGAAAGGTACCGGGCTTTGTAGAGCTCATCATTGCGGACGCGTGGCTGCAAACGGTGCAGCGATCGGAACTCCGGATCAAAAGTTATTGGAATTTATTCAAAGCGAAGGGTTTTGGAACTTTGGAATCGTTCTTCCCCTTTGCTGAAATGTTTCAGCATGCTTGCATGCAAGGGGAAGAAAAGTGGGCTGAACTTATTAAATGGAATGGGTTAGTTGGGCCCACGGGCCCGGTTTGGGCCCAATTTGACTAGTTCGGCCCAATCTTGGGCCAAATTTTTTGAAATTTGTGTCAAAATTCTCGTTTTGAAGAGCTCTCTCCTATTTTAATATTAGATTTATATTTTTAATTTTCCTTATTAATAAATTTAATTTATTAACTAATTATTCGCTAATTTTTCGGGGTTTATAGGACCTAATAATATTCCGATTGAAGTTTGGAAAGGCTTTGGAGAGAAAGGTATCAGTTGGTTAACCAAGCTTTTTAATGAGATTTTAAGGTAAAAAAAGATGCCGGATGAGTGAAGAAAGAGCACCTCAGTACCTATTTACAAGAATAAGGGGGATATACAGAGTTGCAAAAACTATAGAGGAATCAAGCTCATGAGCCATACCATGAAGTTATGGAAAAGGGTGATAGAATGGAGGTTGAGACAAGAGACACAAGTAACAGAGAACCAATTTGATTTTATGTCAAGCAGATCCATCACTGAAGCTACATACCTGTTGAGAAGGATGATGGAGAGATATCGTAGTAATAAAAAGGATCTACATATAGTATTTATTAATTTGGAAAAAGCATACGATAGGGTATCAAGGGATGTCTTATGGAAGGTTTTGGAAAGAAAGAGAGTAAAGATCGCATATATTCGTGCAATTAAAGACATGTATGATGTGATACAACTAGTGTGAAGACTCAAGGTGGTGTGACAGAAGAATTTTCTAATAATATAGGATTATACCAGGGATCATCCTTAAGTCCATACCTTTTTACATTAGTCTTAGAAGTACTCACAGAGCATATCTAAGAGCATGTGCCATTTTGCATGCATTTTGCAGATGATATCGTTCTTATGTGAGAATCAAGGAAATATCTGAATAAGAAGTTAGATTTATGAAGAGAATCTCTAGAAGTGTATGGTATGCGCAGAAGCCGTAGCAAGACAGAATATATGGAATGTAAGTTCGGCCGTCGAAGTGAAAACTCTAATACAGAGGTGAAAATTAGAGAAAATATCCTATGAAAAGTTAAAAGTTTTAAGTATCTTGGATGCATCATACATGATAATAGAAAGATTGAACAGGATGTAAACTATAAGATCTAAGCAGGTTGGTCAAAATGGCAGAGTGCGTCTGGTTTTATATGTGATAAAAAAGTACATTTAAAACTTAAAGGTAAATTTTATTGCACTGCTATCAGACCGGCTATGTTTTATGGTATAGAGTGTTGGGTGGCCAAAGAGGAGCACGAACATAAGTTAAGTGTGACAGAGATGAAGATGTTGAGATGGATGAGTGGTCATACGCGATTGGATAGAATAAGGAACGAAGATATAAGAGAGAGTTGGAGTAGCACCTATTTTGGAAAAGATGGTAGAATCGCGTCTCAGGTGGTTTAGACATGTGAGAAGAAGATCGACAGAGCACCCAATTTGGAGGGTGGATGAGATGGAAGATGGACAAGGGGTAAAAGGCAGAGGAAGACCTAAAAAGACCATCTATGAGATAGTCAAACAAGATCTACATATAAATAGTCTCTCTGTAGACATAATACATCATAGAATTCATGTAACGACACAACTTTTAACATGTCATAACCAATGCTAGCTGTCATGCGCTACTTCACGGCTTTTCTTAGAGACTCTAGACCTTATATTAAATATATACATATGAGCCTGTAGCGCTAGTCAAGTTCGCGTGTCAGATATATAGATATAACAGAATAGGTAATAAGTAGACAAATAATATCTACATGAAGCATAAAAAATACATAAAACGTAGTAATATCATATATATATGCTCGAAGGATCATTTACTACATCATAGTTCACAGTGGATCACGTCGTTGCTTATTCATAAAAATATTTACAGAGTCTATATTTATACTAACAGGCCTCGATTCATAAGAGTAACCTTAGTTTGGGACCTGTTTTAACTTATTTTTTTATAGATATTTACAAAAGCACCTAACCCTCTAAAAATCTATACAGAATGAAGGCAAAGACTACTACTATAACTACTACTGGTCACCAATTCCTGGCAGCTGAAGAAACACGAAAATGCTATGTGGAAGTAAAAAAAGTCACTTTAACCCACCGGTAATGCTACTACTACTCGCCCATCTCAAGGCTAGAAATTCAAATAAGATCTTGCCGGTTTGCATCTGCGAAATGGGAGAAGTAAGGGGTGAGAATCTAAGGTTCCCAACAAGGTACTACTCGAAAAAATCTAAGGGATTCTACAGCCTAAATCTGAGACTTCGTGCGGTTATGTAGGTAAGTCACGCAAACAGGTATAAGCACGAGTGTTTAGCAGAATAGTAACCAAGTACGGAATACAAGAAGCAGAGACAAAACACAATCACAGGTACAAGTAGGGTTGGCAATGGATAGGGTAGGGTAGGGTTTAGACTCTACCCTAACACTACCCACGAGTTGAAAATTTTCTTAAAACTCTATCCTATCCTACCCGTGGGTTGAGAATCTCTCAACCCTAACGATACCCGCATTCTAAAGTTCTAAACCCTACCTTACCCGACCCTGCCTGCAGAAACATAAAAAATTTTCAAATAAATATAAAATTTATCCATTCCAAATTTCATATATATATTAATAAAAATAGAAAATAAAAACTAAGTTCGAATTAAAATTAAAAATAATAAAATATTAAAGAAATCCAACATAAAATTATAAATAATATGATCATCAACTAGCTTAATGGTTATTTCAAGTTTTTATAAGAGGAAGATTGTGAGTTCGAGACTCACTTTCTTCATTACATACATAAATTTTACATATATATTATATAATATATTAGGGGTGCGGATAGGGTAGGGTAGGGTATGTTCTAAACACGTACGCTACCCTACCCACAGCCAAATTCACACCACACTCTACCCTACCCACAGCGGGTAGGGTAGACAACCCTACTCTAACAGATTGGTCCGGGTTAGGTACCTGCGGGTAGGGTATATATTGCCAGCCCTAGGTACAAGTAAGCAATCACAAATATAGAGAATGCAGCAATCAAGTATGATGCATATTTGGTCCTATGCAGACCATGAGCTCATGCATCAGTTGACTACCCGCAACCTGACGTTACCTAGGAACTAGTCCTAGATACAGATTTTCAATTGTGCCAATCTATGAATAGGTGTCGGTGTGGTTAATAATACCTCCAGTCCGTGATATAGGCAATCATCGCAAAGCTTGATGCCGTAATATATACACAAAAGGGGAAATAGAATTTTAACCGTGAGTGGGTAATACCTGCCTCCAAACAACCTCTAGCGTCTTGGGATTTATAGTTCTTTTTTCGCGATGCATCTCAAATAAAATTGATCCCTAAGGGACTTCTTTGTCCTTCTTTTATAAAAATTTGTACCCGATCTTTTTCTTAAAATATCTTAGCCTTATCACATTTTACCATTATATCCTTTTTGTTGAACTTCTTTTTTTACCGTTTTCTTTAAGTTTTTAATGATGCTTTTACAACTAATATTATTAATTTACCATTATACTCACATTTTTTTACTACAATACCTTTTTACTTTCATTAAATTAATTAATCATTTTTCATTTTGTGATGTTATGCCTAAAAATTCTATTTTTGCACTTAAGTACTCAAGTTTTACCGTTTGACCTTGTTTAGCGTCAAAATTTTACCAGATTAATCCTGATAGTTTTCTATGGCCAAATTGTTCCTAATATTTTTATTAAATGCCAATTTTTACCATTAGGAACCTAAAAACCAATTTATCCTTTATTAATTTATTTACTTGCTCTAATTATCACTTTTGCCATTTTATTTCTAATTTTTACTAAAAATTTTATTTAAGTTTAAAACTTTATTTTAAATATCACTTTGACTCAAATAATTTATATAATTATTATTTTACTCCTAAGCCTACTAAATTCAGAATTTTATTTATATCTTGTTTATATCATATTTTTAGCCATCTTTTTATCTAAAATGAGTATAACACCCATTTAATTTTTATCTACTTGTTTCATAGGATTAAAACTATTTTTCTAACTTCTTTTTAACTCTTTTTCACCATAAACTTTGTGTTCTTAGTGGCTGAAATTTTTAGAGGCACAATTTTATATTTTTCTCCACTTTTAGTGACGTTTAAGGCTTGAAACTTAAACTCCAAATACTTCTGTATTTTTTGCTGTTACTACACAAAATCCAAAGGTAATTATACTCCATATTACACGTATTTATCAAGCTAAAACAGAGACAACTCACAAAATTTTTAGATTTACAAAACAAGCACAAATTATCCACAAAGTGGCTCATATGAATACTGAAAACAAGCACAAATATATTCTAACCGATCCTAACCTTTACCTTTTATTTATTTCAATTTGTAGACTTTTCACACACTAGAAAACATGCACACAAAGACAGAGGCGCGGCTAGTGGTGGTGCAGTTTCATTTTTTGGCCGAAAAGCATCTCAAAAAGTGTTAGAATTTGATCTCTTTGAGTTTGAATTTGTATAGCTCCTTATGTGTACTCCATATAAGTTTCAAGAGAGTTTTTTAGACACATAAGAGGATAAGAAGTCATCATGATTATTGCTAAAAAAACAAAAAAGAATAGAGAAGGAACAAGAGCTCACCTTGTTGAATTTTTGGAAAAAAATGCAAGAATTAGTGAAAACGGATAAGGAATTGTGTTTGTATGTCTTGGATTCTTGAAGAACACTTGTAGAACAATGGAAAAACAGTTGGAATGAGGGATGGAACGTCGAAAAGGAGTTCAGAATTTCAATATTTTTCTCTCTCTAAAACACGTAAAAAAAAGTAACAAAATGTATAAAGTGTTTCTGAATTTTGTAACCAATGCTTCCTTGAATAAAAAACCAAAGTCTTGATAAATTTATGATGGTAAAAGAGGCTGAAATTTTCATGGTCAAGGGCTGGGCTTTAATTAAGAAGGGGCATAAAAACGAGAAAGCTTGATTAGCGGTTGTGTATTGAGCTTATCCGCAATTAACCACAGTTAATTACCCGAGGTTAAAAACACAACAGATAGGGGTGAGAGGCTGAGATAATCTCGGCTCAGAGGTTGAGAGGGAGGGGCTTGTTGCTTGAAAAACAAACAAGAGGATTCGAGGTCTCTAGGAGTCGTTTGCGAAATACTAGCCAAAAATTAGGTTCGGGTAACTTTTACCGTGTGGTAAAATAATTAATTGCTAATATTTATTTTTAAAAGAGTAAATCATGAATGGATGACTAATATAAATCTCATACATTTAGTTGGATAGAAATTACTTTTACCATTGATTTTGAGGTTTTCGATTACTAGAGTTTTCTCAGCGCATGCAAAACCGTCACTAAACGTGTTTTTCCGTCTCAAAAAATCTCTAGTAAAAAAAATTAAACCAATGGTAAGCTAATATTTATTATTTATTAGTCAAATTTGATCCAGAGAAATTGATTGCCCTCATAAAGTCAATTTTGACCTTATTAATGGTATTTTTCTATTTAATTTTTTTTATTTTTTTACTATTGGGCCTACCTCACTATTTTTTGTTGGGTCGTGGTTTGGAATTTTGCGAAATAAATTTTAAAATAGTCAAAAAATTATGTTTACCGAAAATCGAGTTTTGCTAGCTCAATGGCGTTGTTTAATCCATATAACCGATCCCATCTAGTAGGACAAGGCTTTATTGTTGTTGTTTATCCAAGATTTGCTATAAGATTTTTTACTTTGAATTTTAAAAATGTCTTTTTACTAGAAGAGGTTGATAAATTATTTTGGGATTTAAATTCTAATGATAATGATTTTTTTTTTAAAATATTTTTCATTATTAAAAATAAATTTATAAACTTAAATTAATTTATTAATAAATATAAATATTATAGAAATATAATTTATAATTTCACAAACAAATTAAAAGTATAATATGAATATAAAATACTCAGCAAACTAATCATAAAAAAATATTAATAAAATTTTATTGTACAATAACCATTAACCAAAAAGTAAAAATATTACACAATAATATAATTACAAAACAAATGTAGTATAGTTTAATAAAATAAAAATTACAAAAAGATAAAAATAAACTTTTAATTAAATCAAAAGAAATTGAAAAATAGAATAGACAAAATAAAAAAATAGAAACCGAAAAAAAGTAAAGAAAGATAGCAACGAGAAAGTTGGTTTTGGAAATAATCAGGATAGGGTTGCTTATTTTGACTTCTTGTTCTTTTATTATTATTTATTTAATTATTTTTTATTAAATAATTAAAATTAAATTTAATTAAATATCTTCCAATAATATTATAATTATGAAGAGTGGGATTAAAATTATTTATATAGTGGGGCAACTAAAATTTAATATTATATACTACTTGAGAATTTATAAAATTTAATGGGGCACTTGCTTTCACATATTACCAAATAGATCTGTCTTTGCCTTTATCAGTTTCATTTGTGATTCTTTTTGACAGTTTCGTCTGCACTCGCACTCGTTTCAATAGTTTATTCAATTTTTTTTATTTTATTGTTTTAAATAAATTTCAAACTCAAGTTGTCACGTAAATTTGAGGATGATATTAGAATATATTAGGATCAATTCGCTTTTATTATAATTATTTAGTGTATATAAATATTTATTATAGGATATTACGTTTTTGTTATTTTGGTTCTTTTAGCACCTATAAATATCTTTTCTATATTATATCATTTTACAACAACTTGAATACATACAAATTTTTTTTCTATTATTTCCTCTTACTCTTTCTAACAGTATTTAAGTTTATAATTTAAGATTTAAAATTAAAAATTTATGATTTAAGAGCTAAATTAAAAAAATTAAAAAATTAATTGATATTAACTCAAAAAAGTTAATTACGTAACTTTAATTTTAAAATCCATTCTTAAACCATATGTTAACAAACTTTTAATTAAATGATGGGATGATTTTTCTTAATAAAAGAAGAAGGATTTTTATTAATTTATATTTTAAGGGTATATGTTAAGAACATTATAAAAAAATATTTTATAAAAATTATTAAAAAATAAATTTTTGAGTAAAATGATAATTAGATTCTTAAAAAATTTGACTTTGGACTAATTAGTCTTAGAAAAAAAAAGTATCAATTTGGTCCTCAACGATAACAAACAATGGATACGTGATATCCTTCTATTAATTCATTATATAAAACTTAACGGTGGTGTTTATACGTACCGTTATCTATTATAATGTGTTTATTTATGAAAGATCGTCATGTAGATAATAACTTTTGAAGTAAAATTTTACCTGTTTAGATAGAATTCGTAATAAATAGAACGTAATTGATAAATGTTATGTTAAAACTCGAAAGATAACAAATGTTTCACTATCCAAAACTATATTATTTTTATGCTCATGTGGCAGCAATAGAACATGCACTACTATAAATAATGAAACAGATGGACAATTCCATTTTGTTTAGTGCTATCCATTGACGCCTTGATGGAAGAAAATACATGTCCGCCATTTGTTATCGTGGATGACCTACTTGATACTTTTTCTTTCAAAAACTACTTAGTTCGAGGTCAAAATCTTCAAAGGTCTAATTATTACTTTATTTTAATTTTTTTATATTTTCAATGCATTGAATATATCAAAAAAATTATTATTGTATGTTTAAACTTTAAAATATATCTTAGAACACTTCCAATTAAGTGTTTTTAGAGTATCACTTTTGATATTTTTAAGAAATGAATTAATTTAGAAATAAAATTTACATTGGAGTTGATTGATGAAATGAATATAATATCATCTTAGAGATATGGTATTACTTTGATGAATAACCAATAAAATTTTTTTTATTTATATAACTATATTGATGAAAATAATATAAAATTCTAACTAATCTAAGACTAAGTATTGGAAGGACAAACTTCACTTTTAATTTTAGATTACTATTTATAATATATAATTCTACAAATATTTATATGTCATTTTATAGAATCTAAAATAAAATTAAAATTAGATCTAACATTGAAAATGCTCTTAGAATATAAATTAATTAGCTAAATTCCAAAAAAGATTAGATAATGATGAGAGAGAAAACCAACTATTTTAATTTATTGGTACTATTAAATGCTAGTGTCATTAATAGATTCTTAACACCTCTGCATTTGAATATTAAATTTATTAATTTTTTTTAGTATCTTTAATTTTGCAGGTCAAGAATTAATCTACCATAAATTTAAACTTTATTTAAAGAGTTTGTCATTAGCTAATAAGTTACTATAAATATAAAGCAGGATTTAAATTCTTAACACTTATTTAAATATATTAGTGAACTAATTACTAGACCAATCTAACAATTTTTTATTCTTTAAAAGTCTCTATTAATTGTTCCGATGGAATAGATTAGTTTCTCAATCATTTTCAATCAAACTTTTAATGTGCGTCCAACAAATAAATTTCTAATAAATTTTATTATAAAATAATTTAGTTTCCAAAAATTATCATCATGAGATAAATTAGTTCCTTTTAAAATAACAAAAACATCAATTTATTTGTGGCAGGAGGAATTTTAAAAAATAAAAGTTGAATAAACAGCCGAATTGGCTCAAAAAATTTTAGAATGGACATTTTGGTACGGAACAAATTTTTATTTTTTATAAGTAATGAAGAATTATAATCCCATAAGACATATTAATTTTTCTATTAGTTTGAAGAAGGATTACTTTGTTTTATAGTGTTATGTTTTTAGATTTAATTAACTTATAATAAAATTTATTACGAATTTATTTATCTAATATACATATTTAAAATTTGATTAAAAATGATGAAAAGATTAATTTGTCTAACAAAAATAATTTTTGATAATTTTTAATGAATAAAAGTTTGTTAAGAACAAAAATATTAAATCCAAAATTTGTTAGAAAACAATTTAGATTTTTATTCATAAATATATTTAAAAAAGTATTTGATCTAGACCAATTCAAGTGTTCATTCAAATAACAAATATAAATAGTCAAAGAGTAAAGTATCGTTTTTGTCCATAACATTTGGGGTAAATCTCAAAGTTGTCCCTAACGTTTTAATTGTCTTATTTAAGTCCCTAACGTTTCAAAATTGACTCAATGTTGTCCTACCGTTAGGAATCCGTTAACAGAATTGACGGCGGGACAAAATTGAGACGAATTTAAAACGTTAGGAAGTTAAATAAAACGAAAACGTTAGGGACAGAAACGATACATAGAAATAAATTTTAATTTTATCCTTTAATAATATCAATTTTTTACTATACATAATATTCAATTATTTTTTAATCACATCTAAGTAAATTACACTTAATCATATTACTTTCATTCTAAATAAATTAATTTTTTTATAATTTTACTCTTAAAAATTTTTAGTTATCATGAAATGTTTGTAGAATGATTAGTATATAAACTTGTAGAAAAGAAAAAAATAACATATATACAATAAAATATAAATTATACCTTTTTGTCTCTCTAATGTATCGAAATTCTTGAAAATTATAAAAAATAAATAAATTTATTTAAAATGAAAGTAATATAATTAAATGTAATTTACTTAGATGTAATTAAAAAATAATTGAATACTATGTACAGTAAAAAATTGATATTATTAAAAGATAAAATTAAATTAAAATTTATGTTTATGTATCGTTTTTGTCCCCCAACGTTTTTGTCCTATTTAAGTCTCTAATGTTTCAAAATTGCCTCAATTTTGTCCCGCCGTCAATTCTGTTAACGGATTCCTAACGGCAGGACAACATTGAGTCAATTTTAAAACGTTAGAGACTTAAGTAGGACGATTGAAACGTTAAAGACAACTTTGTAACCTACCCCAAATTTTGGGGACAAAAACGATACTTTACTTAATAGTCAAATAAGTAAATACCTCATGTTTTTAGAGAAAAGTAATAAACGAATTTTTGTAATATTAATATCATAATTTTATATTTTTAAAAGTGAATATATAACTTTTAAATAATTAAATATATCTAATTAACAATTATTCAATAAAATTTCATCAACAAATAAAAAAATGGTCAAGATGACAGGTAGAATTAATTATTTTGTATCAATTGTCTTCATTACTTTCAACTGATTTTGCTTTTCTCCTTTTTTGTTGTTTGTTGACTTATCATGATAATTCATTTTCCAAAAGTAGTCAAATGGTATTCATTGTCTACAAATTACAATTAATGTTTTCAAATTAAGGCTTCTCGTGTTTTTAAAAATTGGATTTAGTGTCTTCTTAATTGGATTTTTTTCTAATATAAATTATAAAAAATATTTATTTTTTTAAAATTTATTTATGAGTTTTATTTATCGAAATGTACATTTTTTGTATTTAGGCAAATTCCACGGCGAACTCTATAAAAATTAGCAAGTTTGCCTTTTTTTTCTGACGAAGTCACTTTAAATACATTAAATTGAGTTTGAAAAGTTAACAATGGTAAACATTGTTATCGTCTCCAAAGTATATAAGCGTATACAAGAATACATAGGAATAAATCGTATTTTATTTTTGAAAAATAGTTATTTTCTTAATTTATAATTAAAAAAATCTTTGTTAAATATAGCGTACCTGTATATTTTTAGAGATGATGATAATGGTTGTCATGGATCCAAAAAATTATAATAATTTGGACAAAAATAATTATTTTTTGATAGAAAGAATTGTGGTGGTTTGATGTAAATTTTTATTTTTCTTACAAATTTGTTGTCTCTTAGATAATTTTGGTAAAAATTTAAAATTAGTTAATTCGAGTTATATTTTTTATAGATTCTTTAATTATTGAACTATAATTTTTTATTGTATTATATAAAAAATAATCAATAAAAATATAATTTGACAGATATAAGATACTGAATAAGGTACTGATATTAATAATAAACGTGTCACACAATAATGCCAAAATATTAAAATGAGAAAAAATATTTTAATATAAATTAATATATTTTTTAATGTGTTAATTTTATTTATTAAAAATTTCACTAACTAACATACTATAAGATTTAAATAACTAAATATACTGATATTATTTTTTCATTATTTTTACATATTATTTTTGCCTCTACTATTATAATTTACTGGGTCCATGACAATGTCATAGTCTCCAAAAATATACAGGTACATCGGAATAAGTCATATTTAATAAAAAATTTTAATTATAAATTAAAATAAATAACTATTTTCTAAAAATAAAATACGACTTATTTTTGTATACTCTTGTGTACTCTTATGTACTTTGGAGATGATGATAATGCTTATCATTGTTAACTTTTCAAACTCAATTTAAAGTATTTAAAGTGGAGTTCGCCCAAGAATAAGACAAACTCTATAAAATTTATAAAATTAAAAAAATAAATATTTTTCATAATTTATATTAAAAAAAATTACTTCTTATTTTTTATTTTTTATACAAAATTGTTTATTCAATTATAGTGTATCCAAAAAACGACAACCATTTTAAAATCAATAACTAGATTAAGTAATATTTTTTTATAGGTTGAAGAAGAATGATGCTAACCAAACAAGCATTCTAAACTAGAATGCGTATAAAATGACTACATATTAAACATTAATAAAATTTTATAAATAACATAAATTAGTATTTTTTTAGTTTTGATCACTGTAAAAAGAATATTTAGTATATTTGTCAACTCGATATTTTGTGACGATTAAAACAAAATTACTGCAAAATGAGACGCTTTTAGTAGTCCTTCGTTACAACAATTGCTGCCAAATTTTATTTAATGGCGGTTTTTATTAATAATCACCGCTAAATGTCTACCGCTATCTAACTTTTTTTTTGTAGTGAGGTAACTTACTATCTTCTTTACCTTAGTTAAAGAGAAAAAACAAATTTTTTGATTAAATGTTTCTAAAAATAATAAAGATTAAGTTAATTAATATAATATTTTAAAAAATAGCAAAATTTCTTGTATATTGTTCGGTTATCCGGGTGAATGCCCGGTTCGGATGATGTTTGGTTTGGACTAACTGGTTGACGGGGATCTGGATCGGAGTGCGAGCTTCTCGAGAAGAAAGGTTGTTTGGATGGTTCGGTGGGTCGCGGATAGAGCCACTATAAAAATATTCCGATACTAAAATCAATGTCCATACAATGAGATAACTAATTAAATAAAAGATAACGTATTTTTAAGGAATGATAGGTCCTTTTTTATATTCTGTATTTGAGTGATCCATTTTTTTTAAGTTTGTCTGTTTAAAATTTCTGCTAACTATTAAAATCTTTTCAACAGAATATAAAGTGACACGCAAATTATTTTTGGATGCGGGCCAAATATCCAACGGATGGTCTACAAATAGACTCATGATCATTATCGGGTTGAACTGGAATATATATAATATAATATAATATATAAAGAGTATTCTAAGAATAAAAAGTTATGCGCTAAAACCTTTCGAATTTTCATTTTATATATTAAAGGTATATAATAATTGAAATTAATTTTTTTCCTATCATAATTTATCATATTTTAATATATGAACTTTGTCATATAAAAAAAGACACTAACAAACTCATCAATATCGTGGTTTGCAGAAAATATGAAGGTAACTCTCGTTACTTTTATACATCAGTTTTAATTTTGACCATTTTGATGATTACGTCTATAATGACAATGATATAATTATTTATTTTATTTTATCAGTTTAAATTTTTTTAGAAAAATAATATTATGACAGAATTTTATATTTTAAAAATTTAAAGTTTGATTTTTAATAAATTTAAAAAATATTTTTTTTTTAATTTTAAAAATAAAAATAAAAAATAAAAATACAAATTAAATATACCATAAAAATGTTGAAAAATACAAAGGTGTCTAAAAATAGATATATAAATAAATAAAATATATTTGTTTTAAAACAAAATTTATCATTTTTTTATTTATCTAAAAATTACATACAATAACGAAAAATGATCAAATTACTTATTTTAAAAATTTAAATTATTAAACAAAATTATAAAGATATATCAATAATTATATATTTAATAGAAAAAATATAGAAAGACAATGAGAATACTAAATAATGTAAATAATGGATATATTGAATGTTCAATTTAATAGATATGTAGATGATTATATTGATTATTCTTAATTGGATGGTTATTTTTTTTATTCAATTTACTCATGCACAGTTGACAATGACTGGATGTTCATTTCACTAGATGTGCGAATGATTATCTTAATATTAACGTTTAGAAGATAATTTGAGGTGGAGTGTTCTTTTACTTTATTGGGTCAATTCTAAAACCCATTGTTCACATTGTTTAAAAAATCCATTGTCTACCTAATAAAATTATATCTAATATATTCTCTCACAATTTTTTTTGCCATAAAAACTTTGATAACATTATATCACTAATTTCAAATATTTAAAATATCAGATAGAAATAAGTATATATGTAAAAAAAATATCAAAACCACAACTTGTCTATTTTATATTATCTTAACAGAAATGATAGACTTCTTCTTCAACGTCATCATCATGATCTTTTTTCTCTCGTTTGATTTTTTTTCTTTTTTTTTTTTACTTCCTCTTTCATTATTATCGTCATATTTTTCTCTTCTTCCTCAAATTTTTGAAAGACTGTGTCAAAAACATTGACTCATCTAACGAATAAAATACATTCGCTCAACAAAAATTTACGTGATATATGCAAAATTTTTTGTGTTATATCAAAAAAATTTTATACTATATGCAAAAATTTTTATACTATATCGATAAAAAATGCAAACAAGTAGAAAATCCGTGCATGTATATTATGTAAGTAATTTTTGTTAAGTTTAAACTAATTTAATTAAATTTAACTACCAAAAATATTTGTACTTATAGCACCACTTGTACCTTAATATCTTTATATTTATGTCGTGAGACACCTATCAAATATAACTCTTGAGATATATGACTATAATAACTCTTAGAGTAAAATATCATTTTTTTCTCCAACGTTTGGATAAATTCTATTTGTGTTCCTAACGGTTAAATCGTCTTATTTGTATTCTTAACGTTTGTAAGAGTAATTCAATGTTATCCTACCGTCAATTATACATCATGAGCTTTAGTTTGAGTTTTGAAAATCTCTTCTTGAAATTAGAATACAGATGTATGGGACAAAATCGATGATCCCACTCCGAAAAATAGCTCATCAAAAGTTGAAACTACTCCTTGCAATATTTACATAATTCACTTTTTTAGAGACATAATTGAACCTAAACATAAATAGTGGGTACAATATTGAAATTGAACACATTTAGGTGAGACCTAATTGAGAATGAATATATGCAAATGAGAATAATTAAAAAATACTATCTGATTTGTTAGTATAATTGGCAGTAAGATAACATTGAATTACTTTTATAAATGTTAGAAATACAAATATGACGATTTAAACATTAGAAATACAAATAGGATTTACTCTAAATGGTGGGGACAAAAATAATACTTTATTCTGATCCTTATATTAATGCGCTAAATATTGCTTCGTAAATTTTATGTGCACATAAAAAATTAGCTACTAAATCAACTAATATATATTTATGTATAAATATATATAATATTTTTACTTATTTTAATATATATTTTATACATATAATTAATTTTAGTGTATACATAATATGATTACAAGTTCACCTCATTTTAGTATAAATACTGTTGAAAGGAGTCCACTAAAATCAATATGTAAAGCAAATACTATCTCACCAGCTTAAATGTGTAGTGAAGTTCTTGCATGTTGAGCACTGGAAATTTTGTGAATCCAAAAAGATTTTAAGACTTCAAAAGAAGTGGCTTTTTAGTAATTTTTTTACCTTTTACTTCTTGCATTTTAGAAATGGTATAAATTCTAATTTATGACCAACTGATGATGTTGTTTTGTTCAATTTCTTACTAGGTTGTTGCTGTATGTCCACCATGGGTATATCTTCCTTACCATCTCTTCAATTATTTATATTAATGACTATTTTTGAGTAGATCTCTCAAATTTGGTTGTTCAATTTTGTTTGATTTTATACCCATTTTTTATTTTTTTCTCCCAAATTTCTAACATTTTCTCTCTCTCTCCTTCTTTGCATGTTAGAAGATTGCTTCATAATATGATTTGTTTTAAAATTAAATCAGCTTGAAATCTTAGACATTTATCATTCATTATGTATTTGTTGATTTTTTTTTATCAAAATTCGATAGTTATTATTTTTCAGTTTTGAGCGTTGAACGTATTTAAATGGGTATTCATGTATGAATTAAGATGAGCCGAAATTAAAAAAGAGGAATTCAATCTAATTATACGAGTTCATGTGGGAATTCAATTTATTTTATTCATTAACTTGACTCAATTTACTTAATCTACAACGTATCAGATTAGATCGATTAATCGAGTTGCATTATTTTTTATTGAAAAATCAATTTTCTTTGTTCGTATACCATTTCAATATCCGACCAACCCAATTATACGAGGTTAGGTGGGAATTCAATTCATTTTACTCATTAATTTGACCCAACTTACTCGATTTAAAACGCATAAGATTAGATCGATTTATCGAATTGCATTATTTATTTATTGAAAAATCGATTTCGTTTATATACTATTCCAATATCAGATCTAATCATAGCACTCGATTTATCACTATAATATTTTAGCAAAAAAATTTTAATTTTCAAATTTTGAACTGACTAACGAAAACACAGACATACTTTGATTTTGAATTAGGGCAAGTCTTTTTTTTACCTAAATTTTGTTAACATATTAAAAATAATTTTTTTTAATTAAATACTATAAATTAAAGTATAAAATATATACAAAATCTAGTGAAATGTATATATTTGAGATTTTGAAGATGTAACTAAAAATACAGAGAGGAGAAGGAGTATCAGAATTATTGCTCTAGAAGAGAAGAAAAAAGAAGAAAAAGAAAGAAAGATAGCATTGATATTGGATAGAAGAAGCAATTCACACAACAAAGGTAAAGGAATTATAATCAATGAAGGGAATGACATGAATTCAAGTGATGATAGTGATGATGATGAGCGGAGTGTTCTATTTAAGGTACTCTTAAAGTACTCTGTTTCTCCTTATTAGCATTATTCTTGTATTTTTACATGTCTTCAATTGTCAAAGTATTATAAAATTTTTTTATAGTAGCTCTATATTTTTCTTTACAAAAACTTGACGGTAAAAAGTGTGAATTTTACTATGATGTGTAGATACTGACACGGGATATGACACCACACAAAATATGCCGATACGCGAATTTTAAAATTTTATACGACACAGGGACACACGTATATATATAAAATATAAAGTATTTTTTAGATAAATTGTAATGATATTTTTATATTTCTTGATATTAAAACATAAATAATTTTTTAATTATTTTTAATGTCTTATTTTAATTATATAAAATATTTAAAATATTTTTTGTTTTAATAAATAATAATATATACTATTTCTAAATTTATTTTAAGAATACATGTTAAGAATAAGATTAGACACGCTGATACGTGTGGTATTAAGGTATGTCCAAGCGTGTCTGGAGAAGAATTTTTTATTTTTTTTATCAAGATATGGTTAGACACAGCAGACACGCGTGTCAGACGAGTGTCAATAAATATTGTACCCAAAATGTATCCGACACGCAGACATAGCAACTTAGCGAAGTGTCTGTATTTCATAAAATTTTTATCAAAGTTTTGAAAATCGAATTAAACCGATTTGTATAATATGTTAAATTTATAATCAAGTTCTTATACTATTTGATTCACATACAAAGGCTATTTAGTAAAAAATTATTAAAATTGAAATCATCAGGTTATAGCAAGATAAAAATAAAATAGTTAATAGCGTGTTGGTTGAACTATTAGAGTCTCTAAAATCAATTTTTTAAATTTTAACATCTCAAAATTGATTTTAGATTTTCTCCACTTTTGATTTAATCAAGCCCCTGCCAAATCAATTTGGCAGAAGAAACTTAAAAAAAAAAACAAATATGACTTTTTTACATCAAAATAAATTCTGCAAAAACATAACAAAAAAGTATAAATATGATAGCAAATTATTGCTTATGTGATAGATGAGTATGAGCTTGCAAAGTACACCCTTCCATGCATTCTCCAACCTATTTACTTTTAATGTGTGAATAATATAATTGATGTTTTTTTGGAGTCTAATAATATAACGATGAAAACTCAGGTGTAGTCAAATTCACGTAAAGTTGATAATTGAGAATCGTTAAATGATTTGATTGATTTGACTAAATTTTTATCTAACAGTTTTCAATTATCAACTTCACTGAAAGTAACTACACCTGAATTTCTATCAAATATATATAATTGATATGATCACATATAGGTTATTTGTATAAATATCCATTGTTTATTCAGTTTTTCCACCTATGTAGGAAGTACAACCGGTACATATAGGAAGTTCTTCAAGAACAAATGGTAATTTATCAATATTTTTATCATGTTCTTTTATTTTTATTATTATTATTATTATTATTATTATTATTATTATTATTATTATTATTATTATTATTATTATTTGCATTTGCAGTGACATCTACTATGCCAGAAAAACAAATACTTCAAAGTCTTCTTGATGTCCTACAAAGGTGAAAAGAACCCAAAAAAAAAGAGATATTTTATTACAAAAGATTTGAAAAGAATTATTCATCCAAAAATAACTAATTAGCAAAGTTATTTGAATGTGTAGGGAAGATCTGGATGAGTTATTTGCTCAGCCAGCTAATCTTAATATGGTTTGTTATTTTGCATATTATGAATTTTAAAATATCAATTTTCATTTTGTTGATCACTTATTTGAGTTTATTAATATTGAGATTCATGTTTTGAAAGGTTGAGAATCACTCCCCAATTATCAAGCAGCCAATGGATTTTGGTACCATGAGAGCCAAACTTCATGAGGACTTGTATCAAACCTTTGAACAATTCAAGGTTTCAAATTTTAATTTCTTTTTTATATTTTCTTATTATTTTCCGGTGTTTATGTTTCCAACTTTAAGATGCAAATTTATATAATACTAAACCGTTTATTTGAAAATTAGCATGGTCATCCCATTAGTTTCTAATTTTTAAAAAATCATTTGATCTTTGAAAGGTAACATGTAACATCAATTTAATCCTTTTAAAATTTATTTTATATCAATTAGTAATGTTATAATCAGTTTTTAAGAACCTATTTGATATAAAAAAAGTTTTGTTGATGAAATCTAATGCATGCAATATTATTATTATACATAGTTTAACTTCATAATCTATTTGATATACAATGAATACTGATATGAAGATATATTCATGTGAAAATAATAATTTAGATGTTGATACATATTATGTTAAGTAGTTTAGTAAAAAATATTAAACTATTTAATTATTCTTCATGTGAGTAATCACTTTGATATATAGAAACTTAAGCATGTTAAATCTAGAATTTTTTAGAAAACAAAATGATATTTGATTCTAAAAAAAATGGTAGCTCTCTGTTTGCACATTGTTTAAATCGATTGTAATTTAATTATAGCTATCGAAATTGTTTTATTTTACATGTTTATTTATTTAGTACCTAGTGATGAAATGCTCCTTTTGTTTTTTTTTTCCCAATTAATATTTGTACATATATTTCAATGATGATGAACAGCTTGATATGTTTCTAATGTGCTCCAATGCTATGAACACCAATCCTGCAAACTCAAGCCAATATAAAGTGGTATGTATGACCAAATCAAATAAAAAAAATAAAAATATATTTAAATAGCTTCTTAAAGAATTTCGCATCAAACGTTTATTATGTTAAAATTTCTGCATTTTACAAAAATAAAACATATAAGTTCCTATATTAATTAGATTCGTTGTTTTCATTTGGATAAATAAGTCATTAAAAGTGTAACGAAATGTCCTGTATGTTTTATTTTTGCAAAAGTAAAAAATCTCAATATAATAAAATTTTTTGGGGACGAAAATGTCCAACACAAAATTCTTTTTAAAGACCTATTTAAATATATATTTAAAAAATATTATTCTTATTCTTTGAACATGCACATATTTATTTTGGTATCTCATTTTATTTGTTATAAAGTTCGTAATTGATCCAAGTTTTGTTAAACATAATTTCTTCTAGGCTAAAACTATAAGTGTTCGTGCTAAGAGACTTTTTGAGGATCTAAATGCTGAAGAAAATGATGAGTGGGAAATTTTTCCCAACAAGAGAAGATCAATTAGAAGATCACGAGGTGGCCAACCTAGAACCCCACGAAATGCAAGTGTTTCTAAACCTATTGGTAAGAAAAATGTGTTTCTCTCTGTTTTTTTTTTTTGTTAAATTATTCGAATTAAAAAAAAAAATGCCCCATTTGTTCGTGTTGAATTATTCAAATTAGGGTATAATATATATTTTTATCCTTAAGTTTTGTCAAAAATTTTAAAAATATTTCTAAATTTTATTTTGTTTTAATTTTATCTTTAAAGTTTTCTATTTACATCAAATATACTCATGACAGCGAAATGTTCAAAAAGTTTAAGCCAATCCAACAATAATGAATGACATATATGTCTGATTTGTTTGTGTCAAAGTTTTTCTTGTAAAATTATTGTTAAATTTATTCTTTTTTTTTAAAATTTACCGGCAGGGATATATTTGATACAAATTGAAAATTTTTAGAACAAATTTAAAATAAAATAAAATTTAAAGATATTTTTAAAATTTTTAAAAAAATTTTAAAAACAAAAAATATACTTTACTCTCTGAACTATTTAATCCTTAACTAAATTTTAGGATGAGTAAATCAAAACTAAGAATGAGTAAACCAAAATAATTGAATTAGATTAAGAAAAAGTATTTAATGTATTTTCTCTATCTTTAGTGACAGAGAGAAACAATAATGCTGCTGTTTCTCAAGAAGACAATAGAGACACATATTCCCCTCCAACTCTAAGCAGCAACTCATCACTTTTCAAAGAATATTTGGAAGCTAACAAGTCAAAGATTAATGTAAGTTATATTATTTCTCACCCAAACATTTATTAAAGTAATTCATCATTTTGTTTTTCTCTTTTCAATATACCCAAATTTGTTCTTGAATTTTTTTTTATCAAATGCTTTAATTTTTAATAAATTTTAGTTATTAAGTTAATCTTTTAATTTTTTATTTTGTCAAATAAATCAATTTCGTGTTAGATTCTACTAAAATGTTTAGACAGTAAATTTCAATCATTATTTAATGAAGACATGAAAGTATTTAAAGATTTTTAAAATTCTTAAACCAATCTTCTCATATAGATGAACAATATGATATAGATGCCAAAAAAAATTTTCTGAAAATATATTTAGAATTTTTGTTTTGGAATTCTCCATGTGTTTTTTTTTGCAAGTTTGTTTAGATTTCTAAAAAAAAAATAGGTAATTCAAAATTGTTTAAATTTTCATCCATGTCACATTTAGTTTTATTTATTTATTTATCATTTTGCTAATTCCAATTCCTATTGAAAAATCATAAAAAAAAATTCTTATTCTAGTTATTCACAATGGATGTATGCTATTGCAGTTGATTCAGGATCCTAGCAACTACAAAGAGAGCCTACAAATGTTTGTGGAAGATTTGGGACCAATAGCTAAAAAAGTTGCAGCCAAGAAACTAGAGCCCCTAAGCTTTCAACAACAAAAGAATGTTGACAATAATTACCATGATGCCCCTCCCGGATTCAACACCCCGCTAATGAATCCTCCTGCTCCTCTTCCTCGTCCTCGTCCAAATAACATAACTGTCATCAACACCAACGCTAGTCGCGATGTTGGCATCAACGTTAACAACAATCGTCCGGTGAACATAGAGAACAAATGGAACGAGCGCGCCGCTGCTATCCTGGCCGAGATTTTTGTCAAGAAAGACAAACAACCAGAAAGTGACAACAATAAGGGCAAATTTGGTAATGTGTTCCCTCTTCTTACAAGACCTTTTCAAGAGGGCATTAGCCAAAACAATGTAAGTACCATTGTTAGGCCTACAATTGTGATCCCAAATGCTAAACATGAGTCAAATTCTATGGCAAGTGGTATTAGACCTACAATTGTTAGACCTACATTTGTGAGACCTACAATTGTGATCCCAAATGCTAAAAATGAGTCAAATTCTAGGGCAAGAGGTAGTAGCGACACTTCAAAACCATCATTATTTGCCTCACCAAGACCATGGCAACAAAGCTTTTTTGGGCCTAGGGTTTCAAATTGGTCCATTCCTAGGAGCAACAACCTTATAAGACCACATGCCACACATTTCTCCAATGTACCAAACCCAATTAGGCCTATGAGTTTCCAAGCTATGTTGATGGGTTCACCCAACATGGATTTTTATCACCTGTTGGGTCCATCTACATCATCCCCTCAAGGTTTTGCTAATAACATGGGAATACAGCAAAATTACCAAATTGCCCCTATTCAGGTTCCACCTAAGCAAGAAGCAGGAGTTTCATGTTCACTCTCAATTGGTGGATTGAATTACAATGAAGAAGGAGTAGGAGGTGTTAGTGTGGACCAGCCAGAAGAAGCAACTACCCTGCATCTTCTTTGGGACAATGACCCATATACCAAGTTGTCACTTTGACTCGAACATATTTATGGGTGTTGCATTATGAATCCTATGGTATGCTATAAATTGCTAAATAAGCTCTTAGTTTGGGCATATTTTAAGATTATTGTAGTTGGATTTGGATAATATTATTGCTGTCAGCTAGTAAGTTATTGCTATTGTTACATTTCTTTTAAATTTACAAAGACTATGAACTTTGCTTCTTTTAATTTGCATAATTGTGTCCATTTGTTCCAGAAAGATGTTATTTTGACAACTCGTGTGTTTGTTTAAATTTGCTTATATTAAGAAAATGAGATAAATTCCTCAACAAAGAAATATATTTTGAGTAGATAATTATTTTGGTCTCTTAATTAAAGATACAAAATTTGATAAAATAATCCTTAAAAAATGTGAACAATAAAATGATTATTCCTCAAATACTTATTTTGTTTGACAAATTGAACAAATTATTAACTAATATCCTGTATAGAAAACTCCGTTAATATTTGCTAACTAGTTCAATTTGATAAATGAAGTAAATCTTTTTAGCAAGTTATTTTGTGGTCCATATTTTTTTTATCCAAATTTGTTATTTACTTCTCATCTCTATTACTATCTTATTCTATCATTGTAGACAATAATTTAGATGTTAAAATGGACCAATCTAACCGACGTAAATTGATTTAGTGATTAGTTCATTAGTCCTCTTAAATAAATGTCGAGAGTTCGAATTCCACCTTATAATACAGCAAATTAATCTTTGACCTGTCGTATTAAAGAATACCGTAGAAAAAAATTAGAAAAAAAAGTACAACCATAAAGACTCTTATTGAAGAGGGTAATACCGTAATAAGGTGCACCAACCATAAAAGTACAACATTATTATAGACATCAGCTTTAACCCGGATATATTTTACTTTCTTGTTAAGCCATGATTTTATCATACTAATACATACAAATAATTGTAAAATAATTATTACAATGGATATAAATAATTAATTAGAGCAAGGGGTAAGACTTTAAACAATTAATCAATTTACTACATTGTAAAAATTTAAAGTTGTATTTGTTTACTGTCAATAATAAAAGACACATTTCCAAAAACATATGCCCATGAATGCATGTTTTGATTGTAAATACATTTGTTATTATTGAAAAATTGTAATATGAAAAAATCTCATATTTAATATCTATATATATCACAATTTTCTCTAAGATACTGAATATCGATATCAAATTTGTGTGTTACTAAACAAACATTAAACATATATTATCATATCCATGTCTCTTATGAACATGAACAATAACCAAACACATCTTAAAACAACGTATGCAAATTATTGCTTTGAAAAAAAAATACTAATATTAATATTAATATACTAACAATATAAAATATTTTACATAATCATCTAATTTTATTTAATTTTTTAAATAATTATTCATGTAATCAATATAAAAAATAATTATTTTTGCTGAAATATTATATAATTGAATACACATATAAAATTACTTTACACTAAAAATGCATAAAAAATATTATTTAAAGTAACACTTTTAGAAGTGTTCATGAATCGAATCTAATCCGCATATTCGCGGTATTTATCTGAATCCGATCCGAAAATTACAGATATAGATCCGATCCGCAAGGCTATCGAATCGGATTAGATCCGCACACGAATCAAATCGAATTGCGAATTTTGAGTAAGTATCCTCATATCTGATCCGCATATCCGTGTATCCGCAAAAAAATATTCTATTTATGTTTTATTTCAACTAATAATTATTATGTTGTAATATTTTAATTTATTATTTAAAAAAATAAAAAAATAAATTTTATTAATATTTTTTAATAAAAATAAACTTTTAAAAATATTTTTGTAATTTTGCGGATATATCCGATATCCAATCCGCAAATGTATGGATCGGATCCAAGCGATGAATTTTGTGCGAAACGAATTGAAATTTTGGTCATATCTGATCTGTGTTCACCCCTAAACGCTTTTTTTAATATTAATAAAATTAAAATAACATTTTTTTATTATTTAACAATAATTTTTAAAAGATATTGCTAAAAAATATTACCAAAATATATATATATATATATATATTACAAAAATATTACTAAAACACTTCTAAATAATACTAAAAGAGGATAATAAATTATTTCACCAAAAATAAGAATAATCTCTTTTTTTTTTCTATAAAGAACAATAATATGACATCCTCTAAATACTAAACATGTTGGAAGAAGTAGCATTTATCTATCATCAAAGTCATATTTGGTAATAAAAAATGAGAAATCACCATCCACCATGCATCCTCAAAGTTTTCTTCTATGGAAAAAGATAGTAACTTGCAGTATCATTAATTCACCAACCGATACAAACCTCACAGTACCAGAAAATGAGACACAAAAGGATTCATCACTAAATTCAGAACAACAGAAAAACTAGCAGTTTCTTGAGGTTGACTCATTCTACTTTTGACTAAAACACAACATTTGCATTTAAAGAGAAAATGACCTCTTTACCAATGCAAGCCCTTCACTAAGGATAAAATAAAGTACTTATAAAATGAAAATGATAAAAAAAAAAAAACCTGAGAATGATGAACCAACTTTTTTCTAGTTCATATAAGATTCTTGTCTATGACAAAATTGAATGCTTAAATCCGTAGTTATTTCAAAAATAAATTTGTAATGTGTGATCCAAAATTAAGAGAAAAATATTAAACCATTTTAGTGATAATTATTTAACACTATAACCATTTTATTAGAAATATAATAATAATAATATGTGATAAAATACTTTATATATGAATAATTATATCTCTAAACCCTCCTTCACACCCTTCACCCCAGAACCAGAACCTCTTTTCGATTTGCGTGTATTTCGCATATATCTTTTTTTTCTTCTTTCTATTTGACTTTCACTTATTTTATTTTTTTAAAATTTAAAAAAGATTGAATTCTAAATCTTTTAATAATAAAAATTCTAAGTATCATGTTAATTATAAAATAACTTCTTCTAAAAAATTAAACTAATATAAAAGAAACTCATAAATAATTATACGTCTGACATAATAATCATGAAAAAAAAATTAAAACCACAAATAAAATAGACTAAAACTTTTCTTGGCTGCACAACCGAATGTTAGAGAAAGCAACAAAACTCCCTGAACTGTGGGCTGCACATGTATGTATGTATAGTCATTAATCAATCGGCTTTAATATATTTTCATGCTTTTTATTTATTTATTTAATTTATTTATTTAAAATCCCCCCCCCCCCCCCTCCTTGGTTCATAAATTTATTGTTTTTGTTTTGTCCTTGCATTGTGTTTGCCCTATGAAATGCAAGACAAGACCCTCTCTTTCACCATATTTGATTGGCTCTTCAACTTCAGCTTTCTCAGATTAACTCATGCTTCTTGCCTTTGCTTTCTTGGACCAATTCTATCAAATCCCACTTCCATAAAATTTCATCACTAAACAATAAGCATGCTCTTGTTTAACACATTCATTACTGTGTTTTCTTTTTTTTTTTACATAATTTTTTAACAAAATAAATAATTATACTTTAATAATATACAAATATTTCTCAATAAAAAATGGCATGCATGCAACATTCATGTGACGAGTCCATATTCAAAATAAGTATGAACATTATTCACACTCACATTGGACCACTACTAATATATGCATGATATATTATTAATTATAGTACTACTAGTTAAACACTTAGATTAATTAAGCCCTAATTAATTTATATTTAGTATATATTATATAAACAAGTGGCACTCAAGGATCATGAAAGTACACATTTGTATATTGAGATTAAAGACTAATTATTAATTCTCTCTTCTCAGCAAAAACTTCTTCCAAGAAAAGAATTTCACAAATGGGTTTCCAACACGTGCCATGCAACTCATATTGAAAATAACAAAATTAAATTAAATAAATATATTCACAGATCAAACCATAACTAAGTAGTGGTCCAGCATTAGAATATCATAAAGAGAATTAAAATATTAATCATTATATATACCAACATAGACACAAAGATGTGGCAAAGTACAAAAAATCCACATCATGTTCAAGAGAACTTTAATGTTATATTGGGTATTATATTATTAATAATAATATACAGCATGAGCAATAATAACATATGCTTGTCCATTCCTCAAAATATCTACTATATACCTTTAAATATAATTAAATAATGGATAATTAAAAAAGAGAAGTATCTAGTTCAAGTGTACTTGCATCTCGAACTACACAAGAAACTGGCTTAGTTTTTGAGTTAGTTCAGTTACACACATGCAAACACAATTAAATAATATTAGTTACCTCAAGAAAAGGACCTTCTCCACCACAAGAGTTCAAAACCCTAAAAAATTATCATGCCCTAATAATATGCCAAAAATGGTACTCTTAACAACATTAGGCTAGGGCTTAAAATGGATCTCCAACAAGGTATACTTAATTCAAAATTTTCAAATACTTACAAAAATTTAATTTTGATCCACTATCAGTTTAAAATAGTTTTACGCGTGCATCTAATTACATAACATCACATTATTAAAAATAATTACCTTTTACATTGACCGTGTAAATAGTCATCCAAAAAAATGAATGTAATTGTATGACTATATAAAACGTTTTACACTGTCATTGCATCAAAATTAAACTCTACTTACAAATGCATAAAAATTCAAATTCATAATAATGTACACATTACTTAGCTTGTTCCACATAATAATGTGTAAAATTTTAAATATTTTGATTTTATAGCTAACAATAATCGAAAAATTTTGCAACTAATTAATAACTTGCATTATTTATTTATTTATTTATTTTGAAGATTATTATGAGTTGAAATAAAGTAAGGAGGAGATTTCAAGAGGAAAAGCCAAAAACAGCAACCAAGAATGAATAGGGTGTCACAAAGGTCAACAAATAAGAAGTCTATGTATATAGCTACAAGTTCCAACCTCTGGCAGTGAGTGATGGACAAGAAGCCAGGGTTAATTTCCTCATCTGATTCAAGCAATTTCAATATTTCAATTCCGACCTCCAACAATTCAATTTCCCTACTATTTATGCAAACCCTTGAACGTTGTGATTAGCTAGTAACATAAATCCTTAGATAATTTTATGTGAAAATAATAAGATATACATAGGTGTTATGTTATTTCCTTTCCTCAAAGATGTCAAATTATTTAATTTATTTAACTATCATTTTCATATAAATATATCTTGTAAAAATAACTAATTTTCAAAGTAATTGTATTAAAAGTCGTCTAAAAACATAAATCTAAATGATAAAAAGCATGAAAATAATTAAATGATTGGTTAAACTAATAAACTCTATTAATAATTGTGATGATGCATGAATTGATGATGCAACCAAAATCATATGTCATAATAAGTTTGTATGCTAAAAGAAGTAACAACACTTGTGTTACTATTTATTGCACAGCAACTCCCACTCCCCTCCCTTTCAGAAAGTACTATTACTATTGTTTCTGGAAATCAAGAACATTGTACCATGCATGATATTGACCCATCACAAATTGGGTTCAAGAAAAAAAAAATATAGGAACAATTTCAAATGTTTCCGAAATATGTGTTCCAATAGTTTTAGTCATTAACCCTAATTATCAAAATATATAATCCTTACTAATTGAAATCAACGATTAAAATTACTAAAACACCGATATTTCGGAAACATTTAAAAATTTTCCAAAAATATAAAGATAACAAACAAGAATAGAAATAGAGACGTGGATATTTGCTGTGTCTATCCTCAGAAATACAAAAAATTACATTATTTTCTTTTTATCTCTAAGACAAATAATTTCTATCTCTATCCTTATAATCAAACAATTTTTGTATATGTGATAGAAGCTGGCACCTTTGTGTTTTTATTAACCATTATTCATCCATTCCAATAAAGTGACCCACATACACACACTATATACTAAGCTCACACTGCTATCCATAAATATAGATTATATACATAAGTGAAATTTGTATGCATTTTTTAAAATATATTTAATACATGTTTTAGAAGTATTTATAATTATTCATTTTCCATTTATATCTAACAAATATATTCCACCAAAAATTCCAGTTGTTTAGTATTTAATTTCTAATAGAAAAACATAATTTTTCACTTAGCTTGAAAATTCACAAATCACATACATATACTTGATTCACCATGCGTCACTCACACCATCAAAACTACATAAATTCAGTATAATCATAATAATAACCAGGTAAAAATGGCGGTTAGGAACCGCCATTTTAACCGTCACAAAACTGCAGTATTATCCACAGGTAATTGTAGTGGTTTCTAAAAACCGCCACTTTTGGTTATAATAGTGGTTCAAACAGCTGTAATTTCCAATAAAAAAACCGTTATTTTAACTTTTTTTTTGTAGTGTCATAATAATAATAATACAATACATTTATATGACACATAATCTCACAGTGAAATACTGAGAAATAATATAAACAATATATGACATTACAATAAGTAACATAACTACTCTACTCTCCACCTTTCTCCCCTCCTAAAATTCAACTTGCATATTTAAATGGTGTTTTAGGATAAAATCTATATAAATCTCTCTTAATTCCCTTTTCATTATGTAGTAAATATTTTAACAATACATACCAAGAATATTGTTTTCACCATAATCACACACAATCAGAAGAAAGAAAAAGAAAATTAAAGTTAACCGAAGTTTCCTAAAACAAATTTTTTTTATCATTTCCAAAGAAGTAAAATCAATACCACAATAACAAGTTGACAAAAGAACATGCAAAATAATAAATAAAATTAAAAAAGGGGTTAAGTTACTAAACTTACTTTTAAGTTAAGTACTTACCACAAATATTTTTTGAGTTCCAGATCAAATAATCACCAACAGAATAAGGATGACCTTATTAATTATTACTAGTCTTCTAAATATATCAATGTTGAATTTTACACTCAAGACAAGGAGAAAACAGGGAGCTAGTATTTTATTTTTAATTTTCAGGACAAGAAAAACCAAGAATACTTACCAAATTAAAATGAAATGAACTGAAATTATTTGTTTTGACACTTGACACCCATTCTACCACACAAATTTTTACAATAAATTCCAATTAGTGTTTGATTCCCATAAAAGTTATTCATTATATACAACATTAATCTATATTCATGTTCATGTTTAAATATTGCATCACCTTAATTTTCATGAGCTCGAATAAAATAAAGACCATTTCCACATAGCCAAAAGGAATAAAATTAATTAATCAATCAATCATCACAAAAATGAGAGAAAAATTAAAATCCATAAAAGGGTGCCTCGATTACTCAAAACAGATTAGTAAAATTTCTAATAACAAAAAAAATGAGTCGATGATATCATTGCTTATTAAAGAACAATAATGAAAGGGAGCTCCCTTCAGTCCAAGCAAAGACGAAAAAAGGATGAAATTATCTCCTGCATCATTCACACATTCGCAATAGCATATCACGTGTTCTATTGCGTTTGAATGAATGAGTCAGCAGCTAATTCGAATCCCTTTATTCGTCCATGAGTGGACTGAAGGAAGCTCTCTTAAACTATTTCTCATATAATAATAATAATAATAATAATACATCATATTAAATCCTCCCAATATTTTCCTCAGATCTAATTGAACCAAATGCATAACTAAAATGTAACTAATAAACATATATACATGGTGCGATTTCAATGAAAACATTAGAATTATGGAAAACAACTAGACCACCCTGATTAACAATTAATTAATAATGTTAAGAAATCATTCATAAAGATTTACAACTTTACTCATATTTTATTGTGAAGAATTAAAAGTACTTAACCATTGAAATGTATTTGGCTTCCCAAATCTTGGAGAGAAAAAATGCCTATAATTTAGAACCCTAACCCTAACCTGAAAACCCCATGAGAAAAAAAGATGCAAAAAAGATTTTACTAATTTCTCAGAAACATTATATTTTATCTATAACCCTTTGATTATCACACACAACACATCAAGATATATGAAATATGAACAATACAAACATTAATCAACACGCTGCTATAACAAGTTATTGAGTCACCATAGAGAGAGAAAAAGAAAAAGAATAATCATAATATCAAATATGATCTATCTAACAAAATCATATCATATATATAGCTGGTATTTATAAGGATAATAATCAACATAATATATATATATATATATATATATATATATATATATATATATATATATATATTGAACTTACTTATTCTTTACCGTTCTCACATAGGTTTTCCAGAAGGAGACCCTAAAATCAAAAGATGAAAAACATGAGAAGAAAGAAAACACCAAAGAGAGAGTGAAGAGGAGTGAAGAAAAACATGATGAAGTAGATAGAATACCAAGAGACTTACATAAGTGAATGAGTTAACACAAACCACATACAAATGCTATACAAAATAATATTTTAAATATAAAAAATAAAAAAAGTAAAGGAAACATGAAGCAGAAATCACGGAAGAGAAACTATGTTAAAGCAGTAGCAAAGAGAGAGAAAAAAAAATGAAGTGTCAATGTCTTCATGAGAGTCAGAGAAGAACAGAAAGCGATTGAAGATCTAATATCCACACAAATCTGGCAAACCACAGTTTTCAAAAAAAAAATATTTTTTTAAAAAAAAATAAAACTTTTCTCAAAATTTTCATCATATAGAGAATCATGATACAAGGGCATTTTTTTTTTCATAACTTCAATAATTATCAAATGGAAAATAGAAAATCCAAGACCTACCTGTACTATGAATTACTGTGTGAAAATAAAGAGAGAAAGAAAGATGAGAGTAGTTGGTAATGAGAAGAATGAGGTTTCCTATTACCCTCTTTCTCTTTATTAACACTTTTTTTTCTCTCTCTCTCTCTATGTTCTACGGCATAGCCAGAATCTTCTTTCACTATACTGTAGAGCACTATTCTTTGATTGACTCAAATATGACACAAATAGAAAAAAGAAAAGAAAAAATAAATAAATAAAATCTAGACTATAACACACACACACACACACTCCTATCATAGTCACTATACCACTATTTAATCTCTCTTGATTTGGTACATAGAAAGAGGTGATAGATTGGTTCAAACAAATATATAGGGTTTGATGTCACCCTTCTATCTGGCGGAGAAAATCATGGACCCTCTCTCTACTTTATGGACTGGACTATAACAAGATTTCCTATTGATCATGTTAGATAATAAATTATAAAAAGTATTAATAAAACTATAAAATTTAAAATCAAAATATTCAAGATAAAAAATAAAAAATTTAATAAAATATTAATCTGGTAATAAATTGAATAAAATTATATATATTTGAATTAATTAAAGCAAATAATTAATATAATAAATTATTTGTTTAATAAAATAAGTTAAATAAATAAATAATATTTTATAAATATATCATGTAAAAATTATAATATTTTAATAAATTACTAATTAAAATACATAAGATGAAAAATAAATGTAAATTAAAATAAAATTAATTTATTTATTTAAATAAAATTAAATAATTGATATAATTAATTAGTTATAAATAATATGATTAAATAAAATTATTAACTAATTATAATATTTTTAAAATTTATTAATCAAAATACATAAAATGAAAAATAATAAAAATTAAAATAAAAATTATTATTTATTTCAATTAAATTAAATAATTAAATAATTAAATAATTAATTATAATTAATATATTTAAATAAATTAAATAAATTTAAATAAAAAAAATTTAAAAAAAATATGCCACGTTACCCGTACTATTAATTATGGTGGAGTTATGAATAATGTTTTATGTAGAATATAAATATATAATGGTGGAGTGGTGCTCATCAGTCTTGAGTCATCAGTCATCAGTCATCACTTGTCCAAAGAACAAGCAACTCAAATAATTACAAATTAATGTTCACAAGACAGGCAAGGTCCACAGTACAGTTGTTGGATGGAAGGAATTTATCAATATTCTTTAATTAATTCTTGATTATTATTTATGGTTATGGGAAAAAAATTTTGGCGGTGCTGGATGGATGCATGTTCATTAGAAATTAGCCATAACAGTGAATATTCTAGTAGTAGAGAAAGAGCTAATTTATTTATCCTATATATTCTCTTATTTATATTTAAAATTTGAAAATGAGGGGATTCAACTTGATTTATTTTTAAAAATAATTTTTTTATTTATTCTAATAAAATAGACGTATTTGTATAAAAAGGTTTTGGAGGAATTCTTGATGTTAATGTAAGACTTCTTTTTATAAAAAAATTTTAATTTAGCAAATTATCATTATGCATTACTAATAAGGTAGATTTTGGACCCTACTAGCTAGAATTTAACCTTGGCTCAGCCACTAAATTAGAACATATTTTTTGTTCACATCTCATTGATTCAATTTGAACACAATAACGTAGACAAAAACCAAGAATTTCATCGATTTAAACGTAGTTGAAGTGGTTTAAATTTCAAGGCTAACTTTACTCACCATGTTGAAAGATTCAAATTGTGAAAAAATGGTTCGAAAACAATATTAAGACATTGAAAATTCATCGTAAAATGTTTACGATTTAGTTTTTAAATTGAACCTATAGTTATAGCCGATCCAAAAATACTCTCTTAAGAGATATGTCTGTGATTTATAAAAAAACGTCATTTGAATCATATTTATGAAGAATTTTGTGTATATTACGAATTTATCCGAATTTTCTGTAAATTATCTTTTTAAACAGTATAAATAAAAGACTTAATATATATATATATAGACGGATCCAGAAATTTTAAACAGTGGGAGCAAATATATAGCATATAAAAATAATAAATTTTTTTATAAATATATTAAAATATATAAATAATAAATAATATAAAAATAATAAACATTAAATAATTTTTATTTATTTATTATCAATACTAATATATTGATAAATAATAATATAGTTATTAATTTATCTTTTTATAAACTAATAATAATAATAATAATAATAATAATAATAAATGAAACTAATCAAGATATAAATAAATTATCTTTTAATCAATAATTAAAAAAACATATTTTTTATGAATTATATATGATAAATAGTATATCTTAAAAAAATTATGCATCAAATTTCTCATATTCTCATATGTTTTATAGATTATTTAATAATTATTTAATTATTTAATAAAAGAAAGACCAAAAATTAATCTCAAATAATAATAATAATAGAGTTAATTATTTAGATATATAAAAGTACAAAATACATTAATATTTTAATTAATTTTTATTTTAATTTATGTTTGAGAACTAATTATCAAAATAAATATTCAATATAAAATTTTTCAATTTAGTAAATATTAAAGTGAAGTAGAAAAAAAAATCAGAGATATAACCGTCAACTAATATATTAAACTAAATAAATTCATTAATTAAATAATACTACAATAATAATATTTTGTTTTTTATTAAATTGATTTAATATATATTTTTATTTTATATTTTTAGATACAAATTAGAGTTTAATTTTAATGTATTGATAGTGTAAAATATTTTATATAATTATCTAATTACGTTTATTTTGAATACAATTAATATAAAAAGTAGTTATTTTTTTATGATATGATATTACGTAATTGGATACATATGTAAAACTACTTTACACTAATAGTGTATCAAAATTTAATTCTAAAACTTTAAAAATATATATAAAATAAATATTTTGACACAAATTAATATGTATTTTTTTTAATGTGAGAGCAAATATAATTTTTCAATGAGAACACATATATATTTATACATATATTTTCTTATATTTTTCCAAAATGCTAGTGGGGTACTTGCCCCACAACTCATTATATATATATATATATATATATATATATATATATATATATATATATATATATATAAAAGATAATTTATCTATTTTTAATCTTTATATCTTTTAAATTATTACCGATTTAAATGTCAAAATCTCTTACTATAAAAAAATCAAAATTAATTTTGATTTGTCAATGTATTAGAAATGAATGTGCACAGATTGAGCAAATATTAGTAAGTTGTAATGATGATAATCTTAATTGTTGAAAAATATAGTAGAATAATCATGAACCAAATTGCAAGTATCTAATTACAAATGACGTATTATAATATAGCTGAAATGTTGACTAATCCTTGGTCATTATGACAAGTAATATATAACTTGTTTACAAGTTATATAATTAGATGTCTTATTGCCTCCAAAAAAAAAAATATAAATAAATAATTTGGCCTCAAATTCATGTATACTATTTTGTTAAGAGTTAAGTCATAATTAATGAGTGTTAGAAACAAAATTATTGTGTTTTTTTTTCTTTTGAATTGTATATCTTCATAATTTTTAGTATCTTTTTTTATATTTGAATTGAGTATTTGTACTTTTTGATTTGGTATTTCAGATTCAATTATAATTTTATTTTGGATATAATATCACAAATCAACACTTTGTATGTTTGTGTTAAAAATTTAGTTTGGATATAGAATGGTGATTAGATATTCGTGTAGAATTTCTTTAGAAAAAATTTGGTTAAAGAAAAATAACGCCACCAATTATTACTTTGTATTTTTTTAGAAATGTGATTAAAATAGAGTAATTATTCAATTTTATAATTTTATTATATTTTTTAATAAAATAGTTAGTAATTTTTTTTGTATCAATAGTATAAATTTAGCGCTTTCACTCACACGTTTTATTTTCTAACATTTATAAATATATCTCCCTGCCATAAAAATGCTAACCCGAAATAAGACCTGCATCTTCATATTATCTCAATCCAATAAATTTGTGTTTCATGACTACAAGAGAGATAATTATAATCTCACTTTCAGAAGAGAATGTAATTTTTATGTAATTCATTCTTACTCGATGTAGGATTTCATTATTTAATTTCACACTTTTTTTTTTTTTTTGAACGCTAGAAGAGCTTCTATTTCACTATTTCACACTTGATATTCTCAGTACTTCTCTTCAAGGGCTTTTTTATTTATATACCTTTGGAAAAAATATTATTTTTTATAATGGGCATGTCTCAAAAATGCTTTTAAAATGTGCATAGCCATTTTGTGCCAAACATTCACAAAATAGAATTAGCCTCTATTTTAAAAATTGTGCGCACAAAATGAGTAAAAAATATTATGAGTATCATAAAACCCTTTCCAAAAGAGGCAGGCAAGAAATAGAACAACTTATGTATATCAGCCACAAAATGGAGCAATCCGTGATTAACACACGCGAAATAAAGACTTCAATGAAACTAAACACGAAATGGACCACTTCTGTACTTCAATGAAACTTAAGGCTGACAATATATACTCTACCCGCAGGTATTCAACCCGGACCAATCCGTTTGAGGAGGGTTATCTACCCTACCCGCTGCGGATAGGGTAGGGTAGGATAGAGTCTAAATTTGTCTGCGTGTAGGGTAGGGTACGGGTTTAGGGTATACCCTACCCTACCCGCACCCCTAATATATTATATAATATATATGTAAAAATTATGTATGTAGTGAAGTGAGTCTTGTACTCACAATTTTTCTCTTATAAAAACTTGAAATAATTACTAAGTTAGTTGATGATCATATTATTTATAATTTTATGTTGGATTTTTTAAAATTTTATTATTTTTAATTTTAATTTGAACTTAGTTTTTTATTTTCTATTTTATTAATATATAGGAAATTTAGAATGGTTGAATTTTATATTTATTTGATTTTTTTGTTTCTATGGGTAGGTCGGGTAGGATTAGGATTGAGAGATTCTCAACTCGAGTAAGGTAGGATAGAGTTTTAAGAAAGTTTTCAACCCGCGGGTAGGATTAAGATAGAGTCTAAACCCTACCCTACTCTATCCATTGCCAGCCCTAATGGAGCTGAACACGAAATGGCCACTCATATATGGGTGATGGATCATACATTATTCAGCTGCGTGCATAACTCATTCTACGGTTAATATTCAATCTTAAATCAATTGAATTTCTTACTCCGTATATGTAATAAAATGTGATGATGATTATAAAATTAAAAATTTTTAACACTGCACCAATTTGATGAGCTTTATTACGATTATCCCTATTATTATATTGCACATTCTCCTAATTTGATGAGCTTTATTACGATTATCCCTATTATTATATTGCACTTCTCATGCTTTTAATGGATAACATTATAAAATATTATATAAATTTAATTTTGAATCATTTATATAAATAAAATAAATGAAACTCAAAATTATACATACTTTAATATATTGTAATCGAATTAACTTAATTCAATTTATACAATATATGATTTTAAAAGTAATTAAAATATTATATCAATTAAATTATCATTTAATTTATAAAATTAAGTGTAAAACAAACGTTTTGATGATATTATATGTTACTTCTAACTCTAAAAAATTTAAGTTTTAATTCATATGCCACTTTAAAGAGTTGTACTTTATATTAACTTTTTTAACATAAAAATATCATTTATAACTCTTTAAATACTAATGAGTCAGAGAATAATTTTTAATGAATTTTTAAAAATTATTTATTGTTTTATTTTAAATGTATAAATTTGTAAAAATGTGGAATTTTAGAATTTAAACTAAAATATAAAATTTGAATTTATATTTTTATTTGTTTTAATTTTTTAAATCTAAATTTGAGTATTTTTATTGATATTTATATTTTAAAGTTAACGAAGAATAAATCATTTATACAAATAATAAACATTTTGTGTTAAGCTCTATTTTCGTGTGTATCAATCACGAATTATTTTATTTCGTGACTGATATACATAAATTGCTCCATTTCGTGCCTGCCTTACTTGAAATGGATTCTCTAATGCGCATAGTATTCTTCACCTATTTCATGGGCACCTCTATTAAAATAGAAACTAATTCTGTTTATAAATACTTGGCATGAAATGATCATGCACATTTCAAAAACAGACATGAATATTATAAAAAATAATATTTTTTTCATTTGTATATAAATAATAATAAAAAAAAGGCTCTCTTCAAGTATCAAACTCAACATACATGACATTCTCCCCCCTAGAACTTAAAAGAAGCCTTATAATTAAGTAATCAATTATTTAAACAAAATTGACTATGCCACTATTAGCTACCTACATCCTTTATGAATTTCTAGGTATGAGATTTTCAATCAATATATATCCAACGTATTGGTGTCACATCAATAATGGATCAACACAAATTAAAGATGTGGTGTTTTTTCATTCAAATTCTAATACATAGTGCAAGGCTACAAGCTAGTTGTTGGCCATTTATCTAATCTACTTATTACTCACCCAATTATTTTCTTTTGTAGGATAAGGCTATCAATTTTGTGTGTGTTTTTAACGTAGCTTCATTATTTTATGCACTACACATGCATGCATTATTATTGTGTTTGATATATTTTTATTACTTTCTAACATCAAGTGTGTGAATCTGCAAATTATTATTTTTATAATAGTAGAAGATATTGCATTTTATCAAAAAATGGTGCATTTTGGTATTTCGATACAGAAATAGAATCTAACAATTTTATTTTTATTTTAAAAAAAGTAATCTCATCTAGCAATTTCACTTTTTAATTTTTTTTAAGGAAGCAAAAATCTCACCAGCAATTTAGAAATCCCACTTAGTGATTTCAAAAACTCGCCCAAATCTCATCCAATAATTTCAGAAATTTCTCCCATAATTTTTTTCTTTTGCAAATTGTCTCTTATATTCTAGTAAAATTAAAAAACGTAATTTTTTTTAATTTCACAAAAAACTCCATATATGTAAAAAAACTTGCGGTGTGAATCATGAGGATTTTTTATTTTTATATTTTATAAAATTGTTGAAATATAATGTGCTAGGAAAAAAGCAAACACATGAAAGTGTGTGGCTGTGTTTACAGGTGGGATTGGTCATTGCTGTTTTTGGATCGGAGGAAGTATAATAACAATAAATTCAATAAATAGATGTATTTAGAGAACCACCTGATGACGACAAAGTTAGGTAAGAAGCTACTAACATCCACACTATTGCAAATTTACAATTATTTATCACTTATTAGCAAAAGGTATGTGATAAACGCAAATGAGAAACAATTTTTTTTCATAAATTTGATATTTTCGAATTATAAATTTTTTCATGAATTCACTAGTATTATCGTTGGATTTTCTATTGACAATTTTCGGAATATTATATGTAATTTTTACCATTAAAATTTTTTTTCACTCCTAACTTTTTTTTCCCTAAGAATAAAGAGATTCGACATATTTAAGTGAGTATAAAGAGATCATGCCATTTAAGTTATATAATTCGATGGCATTTCACTCCAAACTTAAAAAAAATAACTTCATATAAAATGCTAATTTAACAATTAGAAGTAACCTAAGAAAGCAAACAACCAACAATTCCATGACAAAGTTTAATCAATCTTATTCTAACAATTCTATTGTATATGTTCATTTTTAGCTCTCTTTAAATTAAAAAATTAGCACTTTTCATAAGATCAATGGTGAGGACAATTAAAAACTTAGCATTTTTCATAACATTTTCATAAGTTTATTATGAAGTTTTTTTTTCTTTTTATGTTTATGTTTATGTTTTTTTTTTTCATATATATATATATATATAAAGTTTGTGAATTGAATTCAGGAGACCTGATCCCTGGATTCCATGTATCAAGATCCTTAGCCATGTGATCTTTATATATAATGTAACATGATCATGTCCTTTATTCCTATGGGAAACATATGAATATTCACGATACCTTATCATGTGTCTCAACTATATATATCTTTCCGCGCCTACACTCATAATCTACATGAGACACCCAATATATAATGTTTATCTAAAGTTCTAAGATGATATATTTTTCTCTCTCTCACTCTCATATTTATATATATAATAATAATTTAATTCAATGATTATTAGTATAATATGTGTATTTAATTATGTGATATCATATTAATAAAGATGATTATTTTTTACATTGATTACATAAATAATTATTATTACAAAATAATGTTTAATTATTTTATTAATTTTTATAGTTTTACCAAAATTTTAATTAGATTTTTATATTTTTTTAATTGAGTTTTTATACTATTTTTAATTTTATAATTAGGTTATTTTTATGTTAAAAACGTTAAAATTAACAGAATATTTTTTTCAAAATACATGCGGTCAAATATCTAATTAAGTTTTTAATTATGAATACCTTCAATTCATAAAGAAATATTCAGTTAATTTTAACATTTTTTATATTAGGAAGAACTTAATTATAAAATTAAAAAGTAATATAGAGACTCAATTAAAAAAATATTATAAAAATATTATTATAAATTTGATAAAACTATAAGAATCAATAGAATAATTAAACCAAAAAATAAATATACTTAGACAATTATATAAAATATTTTATGCTATTAATACATTAACATTAAACTGATAGAATAATGTAAAACCTGTTGGAAAATAAATAAATAAGGAAGAAGAAATAGATATAAAATAAAGAAGCGTAAATAAATAACTTTAGTATTAATATTCACCAATATAATTATCTCAATATAATAGAAATAATTCATATATTTAATAATATATGTAGTAACGTAAAAAGAGAGGAAAAGAAATATTAGCAATGTATAGTTGTGTATTATTTCAAGCGTGGCTTCCCCTATTTATACAGTGACAAGCCTTTGTTTTTCAATCTTCATTAATTTTGAATGCCTTGGAAAATGATTCCTTCAATATGGGAAAGATTAGCCGCCCAATTTATATAAGAGGAATTCTCCACATACAAGCGTTTCCATACAAGCCATACAAGTAATTTATTTTTTCTTCTTTTTCTTTCTCCATGCCTTCATTTTTGAAGTGTTTCGTCTTTATCGTCATGTTTCTCCTCGTTCTTCTTTTGATTTTGCAATATTATATATTTTTTCTTCTTTGTTTGATTTTTTCTTCCCAAAAAGAATGATGAGAATATGAAATAAGAAAATGAAGAAGAAAAAGAAGCAGCAGAAGATGAGAAGGAGAAAGAGAAAGAGTTCTGAATTATGCATAAGGTGTACTTCAACGAATTTTGGGTGTATTTTTTAAATCCTTTGGGTGTATTTTTGTAATCCTTTGGGTATTTCTGTAATCCTTTGGGTGTATTTCTATAATCATTTGGGTAAATTTCTGTAACCGTTTGGGTGAATTTCTGTAACCGTTTGGGTGTATTTCTGTAATCGTTTGGGTGTATTTCTATAATTGATTGGGTGTATTCTGTAATTGTTTGAGTGTATTTCTGAAGTTCCATTATCTTCAAAACAATTTCAAAGCTTGATTTCAGAAACCATGAAAATAGAAAAAAATGAAGCAAGAATACCAATGATAAACGCAGATAAAAATGAAAAGGCAAAGAGAGAACGCACGAAGGAGATCGAACAAATTTGACAAGAAACTCATTTTCATGGAGGAAGAAGAAGAAGAGTAGGAGAAGAAGAAGGAGAAAAAGAAGGAAGATGAGGAGGAGAAGGAGAATGAGGAACGCGAAGCACGCCATGGAAATCGTATAGGGGCCAACGTGCTTTTTGTTAAGTTTCTCCCAACTTGTATGACTTGTAAACCAAATGACTTGTATGTGTAGCACTCCTCTATTTATAAATGGGCATCCATTTATTACAACACTCCCCTTTGGATGTCTATTTAGGATTATACCTTATTAAAATCTTACTAAAGAAAAATCCAATATAAAAAAACTTTAGTGAAGGAAAAAGAGTACCATATCCTTTGTGATGGGACTGCCTCATTAAAAACTTTGTCAAGAAAAACTCAATGGAAAAAACCTGACCAAGAAAAAAAGAGTACAGTCTCCTCCTCTTGTCGATATCATTTAATACCTTGAAATCGGCGCATCCCAATCTGATGTACCAATCTTTCTAAGGAGGATTTTAGAAGTGACTTTATAAATAAATCTGACAGATTATCACTTGAGCGGATCTGTTGGATATCAATTGTTCCTTAATTTTGAAGGTCATGAGTGAAGAAGAATTTGGGACAAATATATTTTGTTCTATCACCTTTGATGTATCCACCTTTAAGTTGAGCAATGCATGCTGTATTATCTTCAAACAGAATAGTTGGAGCTATCTTATGATCAACCAGTCCATATGATGACAGAATATATTGGATCAAACTCCTAAGCCAAAAATACTTGTGACTTGTTTCATGTATAGCTAGTATTTCAGCATGATTAGAGGAGGTTGCTGCTATCGTCTATTTTGTGGACCTCCATGATATAGCTGTACCACTATATGTGAATATGTATCCTGTTTGAGATATTCCTTTGTACAGATCAAATAAGTATCCAGCATCTGCATAACCAACTAATTGTGACTTTGATTCATATAGATAAAACAAACCCATATCAACTGTTCCACGAAGATATCGAAAGATTTATTTGATTACATTCCAATGTCTTCGGATTGGACAGGAACTATACCTTGCTAGTAAATTCACAGTAAATGATATATCAGGTCGTGTATTATTAGCAAGAAACATTAGTGTCCCAATGACACTGAGATATGCTACTTCAAGAACAAGGATATCTTTATTTTCTTCTTTAGGACGGAATTGATCCTTTTTCACATCCAAAGATCTTACGATCATTGGGATACTTAATGGATGTGACTTATATTAGAGTTTAGGGTTTAGGGTTCTTTATTCATCAAATAACATGCACAGAATCGAACCGGTCGACCGAACCCAAACCGACCCAAGCCTAACCTATTAAGCACCCAAACGAAGCCTTCTTCTTCATTTTATCCCGGTGATGCGCTAAACAAGTGGGAGAATCACATCTACAAAACCTAACATCTCCGAAAATTCAATCGTCCGTAACTTTCAATTCGGAGCTCCGATTGACGAGCCGTCAGCGGCCACGCGTTCGTCTTAGAATTCTCTACAAAACCCATGGATCAATTTGGTAAAAATCTAACAATTTTTTACTCAAAAATTCTTCCCTAATTTCGAAATTTATGATTTTGATTTTGAGAAATTATGTGATTTTGATGTTCTAAGATCGAATCAGCTCGTGGATAGTGTTGGGTTTTGTTGATTTCATCGATGGATAAGGTAAGGAATTGTTGAATCCTTGCGAATTATTGAATTAGTGAACCCTATGATGATTATAGTGATATTGTGTGAATTATATTGTGTTCTTGTTGATTTAGAGTTCAATTGGACGGTTTGGAACAAAATCCGAGTGATTAAACTTGAGAAATTGAAGTTTGGAAGCTTATAGCTTGTGAAATGAGAGGTCTTTAAGGTGTTCCTAACTTAGGGAGGAATTGGCTAAGGTATGGTTTTGATTTCTCGTAGTTAATGTTTAATGTCACGTGAAAACTTAAGTTAGAAGACCTTAAGATAGGAATGAATTGAATGAATAATTGATGGATTGTGTATAAAGGATGAATGAATTTGTATGTGTTGGATTATGACTTTGATGAGTATAAAATAATGATGATTATTGATGTGTTGAGGGTTGATGGAGAGTTTGTGAAATTGAATTGAATGGATTGGTTGAGAAAAGTGTGGTTTGATTTTGTAAACGATTTAATATTAGAAGTGGTTTGATTTTGAAATAATTCGATACTAGAAATGATTTGAATGACTAAAAGTTGTTTGGTTTGGTGGTTGGGACCGTTAAAGGGTGGCAAAAGTCCAAGTTTTAAGGGAGATGCTGCCAAAATTTTTATGAAAATAGGAGGTTTTGTTTGAAGTGGTTATTTAGAAAGATTTGAATTTTTAATGTAACACTCTACCACACAAAGTCTTATACTTAAGTCATAAAATTGAGGTGGCAAGGTGTTACGACATCTCAAAATAAAACACACAGTAAAAAGGTGGATAAGATTGAACGAAAAAGATAATATATATATATATACACACACACATATATATATATAATTAACAAGTTCTAGACTCGGCTCGTGAAGCAAAGACCGACCAAAGTATACATATACATATATATACACCCCAAAGTAACCCAAAATAGAAAACTGACAATCTGTTTCTTCGAGTCAACCTCCAAGAGGGACAAACATAAAATACAAGGTGGAGAATCTATATACATATGTAAATACAAACAAAATACAACCCTGAGTGCCAATAGTTCTTCGCTTCCTCAGAGTCTCTAGAATACATAGTGTGGTGCTTCTCAACTTGTATTTGAAAAATAACAACATGTACGGAATGAGAACCGGAAGTTCTCAACATGGTAGTGGTGTCCATATATATAGTATATAAGGTCCTCGAAAACCCAGAGACAATTCTAGAACTTTGACACTCAGTTTTTAAAACTTAAAGATTTAAAACAGTAGCCATAAGTGGGGTAGCTCTCTAATATTCTTAATTTTAACTAAACTCTAAGTTGAACCAACAACTATTCACCTTTCTCCACAATCCTCTAAAACACCGGTAGGACCATACAGACAAACAAAACAGTCAAAGTAAATACAAGTAGAATACAAATACGGCAGGTAGTAAATATAGCAGGTAAACATAACAATCACATTAGCAAACTCAATTAATGCACAATCAAGCAATACAAACAATGCATGCCTTTTCTACTGGCCGTGAGCTCACATGTCGGTTACTTTGCTAGAACCCGACACACCCGGTAGTTAATCCGGATATGACATGCCTCCACACTCTTGGAATATAGTGCTCGTCACACTCTTGAGATATAGTGCCCGTCACACTCATGGGATATAGTGTCCGTCACATTTTCTGGGATAAAGTGTTCTCACACTCTTGGAATATAGTGTCTGCCACGATCTCGAGATATAATACCCGTCACACTCATGGGATACAGTGCCTGACACACTTTCCAAGGTAAAGTGCTCCTACACTCTTAGGATATAGCGCCCGCCACGCGCTTGGGATATAGTGTCCGACATACTCATGGGATATAGTGCCCAACACACCTTATAATAGAGAGGAAACTCAACATACTCATCATCAAGAATCTCAATCAGATTTCCATTATCATGTTCATTCATAATCATTTACATTCATTCATTCAATATCATTATGGTACTTCCTCAATTAATCAATCATAGCCATAGTCACTGTCTACCAAGGATATAGTTCTCATCACACTCTTGGGATATAGTTCCCGTTACACTCTCTACTGACACTCACTATTTATCATTACCACCCATATACCCTCTCTTGTACACTCACATTTCATAAATTCATATCTCAATTCAATCTCAAGTTCATTATTTATCATCATCATCATCGATCATCATTCACTTCTCATTCAACATTGCCAACACCTCATTACTTAGTTACTCGCTTTATCCACACTTTTCAATTCAAATCCCCCACTTCAAAACCTCTCTTCACTTCTAAATCACCATTTCTTCCTAGTTTAACCCCCTTCATTGCCCTTACAACTCAATTATAGGGTGTTAGAAAGTAAAAATAGAGGTTTAGAGGTTCAACAACATGTTAAGATCATAAAAATACAACTTTGCTGAAAATAGGGTCCCATGTACGCATGCATGTTCACGCGTACGCGGTGGTGTACTTTACCCTGCTCACGTATGCATTTTATAATTTTATTTTGAGTTATTAAGAAAATGATTACGTTTTGAGTTTGTTTTATTTAGAAAATAATAAATTATGTTTTGAGTTTGAATTATTGATGAACAAAATGGGAGGAATGATGTTGATTGAATGAGAACGGAGAATGATGATATTATGATTTTAAAAGTATGATTTTGAATGAAATTGAATGATAATGAGAATGGGTTTGAAAATGAATTTGAATTTGATTGAGATATACGTGACGGAGTAAGAGGCAGTTGCGTTGTCCACTTGTTTCGGATAAAGACTGAGACTCGGCTCCGGGTAAGATGCAGTGGTGCTACCCACTTACTTCGGATAAGAGTTGAGAAGTTGGGTAAGATGCAGTGGTGGTATCCACTTGCTCCGGATAAGAGTTTAAGACTCCAGGTAAGATGCAAGGGTTAATTTTTGTCGCCGCTTGCTCTGGATTGAGAATTGTAACACCACCTGGGTAAGAGGAAAGGGTGAGGTGGTCCCCTTACTCCGGGTACACGGATAAGATGCAAGGGTTGCGCGCGATGTCCTACTTGCTCCGTGTTTGATGTTTGGTCCAGGGTTAACTACCGGACATGTCGGATATTTTGGCTTTATAACCGACAGATGAGACTCATCTGCCATAGGGCAGGCATATATCATATGCAAATATGTGTTTTATTTGATTGTGCATTAATTGGGCTTGCCTATGTGATTATTATGCTTACCTGCTATATTTTCTACCTGCTGTATCTGTATCCTACTTGTGTTTGCTTTGTCTGTATTGCTTGTCTATGCACCGGAGTTTTGGAGGAATGGAGAAAATAGAAAGTGAAGGATTGGATCACAATTAAATTAGAGTAAATCGATAGTGAATTTTAGGCTTAGAGTTTAAAGAGATAGAAAGAGAACTATAGAATTAGAGTTAGATTGAGACTTGGATACCTTAGAAAGTTTTACCAAATTTATGGTTTAGTTTATTCCTTTAAGTTTATATCTGAGTGTCGGAGTTTTAAGAATGCCTCTGGCTTTTTCGAGACCTTTTATATTAACTATGTGGGCACATTTACCATACTGAGAATTCTCGGTTCTCATTCCATACATATTTCTGTTGCTTTTGAGATGCAGGTTGAGAGGCACCTCGCTGAGCGTCTGGAGTTTCCGTGGAAGCGAAGTTGGGTTTGTTTTGAGATGTTGTATTTTGTATTTATGCTATGTATATATGTAGATAGATTCTCTTCTGTATATATTTTATGTTTGTCCCTCCTATCACCGCTATCATGGGCCACGTGGTTGTTCCCTTGAGCTGCCATTGCCGTTTTGTTTCTCTATTACTTTCTAAGTCCAGTAGGTAATTTCTTTTTGGAATCCTTGATATATCAGTTTCTGTTATATGTGGCTGAGATTTTGTGGCGTTATTTAGGATTAAGCATCGGTGCTTGCATGTCGTGTTTGAAGTCGCTGTTGTTGCTTCGAAAATGGTCCGACGCTGTGGCAGTTGCAGGACGCAAGGAAAATGGGTTTTAATGCATTTGGGTTTTGTGATTTTCGACGAGTTGATGTAGGAGAGTATGCTTAAATTCATTTTACTTTCAAGAGTTGTTATAAGTCGATAAACGTATGAAAAATGTATTTTTATAATTACGTGACTCTTATGAATTGAATTGAACTATTTGGATGGATGTAATTATTTACTTGATTGATTTATTGAATTATTAAGGAAGCTGGTTATTTTGGTTTGATGTTTTGATTTGTTAAGTTGGTTATTCTTGAATTGATTTTTCTTGAATTACTTGAAGAGGTTTAATGTTGGAATTTAGTTTAATTTTGGAAATGTTTGATATTAGAAAAATTCAAAACTGGAATTTAGTTTGATTGTGGAAAAGATTTGATATTTCAAGCTAGTTGGAAACGTGTTGGAAAATGTAGTTTTGATGGGACCCGTAAGGGTGGCATAGTCCGAATTTTAGAGGAGATGCTGTCCAAATTTTTATAAAAATTGGAGACTTCGTTTAAAATAGTTATTTAGAAATATTTAGATTTTTTAGAATTTTATAATTTGATTTTTGCAGTTATTAAGAAAAGGGTTACATGTTGAAGTTTGATTTATTTAGAAAATAATGAATTATGTTTTGAATCTGAATTATTGAAGAAAGTAACAAGAGGTATGATGAGAATGAGTGTGAGAATGAAGATTGATTTTCTAGTATTATTTTTGAATAATTGAATGATAATGAGAATGAATGTGAAAATAAAATTGAATTTGATTGAGATACCTAGGCAGTAGCAAGGATTGTGGTTCGTCCCGCTTGCTCCAGGTCAGTGATTATGATGCCTGGATAGTAGCAGCAGTAGTGGATTATTCCACTTGCTCCAAGTTGAGCTTTTAAACACTCGCCTGGGTAGTAGCTGTAGTAGTGGTTCTTTCAGTCGCTCTAGGTTAAGTGGGTAGTAGCAAGGGGGTTGTAGCTCAAACCCACTTGCTCTGCGATGGGTGTTTCCGTCCAAGGTTAGCTACCAAGACATGTCGGGTTGACTATATAACCAACAGATGATATCATCAGCTATAGGATATGCATTTATCATGTGCATTTGTATGCTTTGCTTGAGTTTGAATTTGACTGGGTTTGCCTAATTGTTTAACTGTTATTAACTGCTATCTAAGTTATTTGCTGTAACTGCTATCTAAACTTGTACTTTTCTTATCTGTTTCGCATGTGTTTATTTCTGTTGTGGTACCTTTGAGATTGGGTATTGATGATGGGATGACAATTTGACGTTGATTTGTTTGAGCTGGAAGCTGTGATTGGTTTCTTATTGAGATTTTAGGAAAGTATGAAAAATCAAACTGGTTCAACATAGACTTAATGAACCTATGCTTGGAACAGATTGGTCATTCATACAGTCTAGGAAATTAATTAAGATTTTTTTATAAGAAAATAAAGGTTTTGGTTTCTGGATCTTTAAATACTTTTTTTTAAAAGGAAAGGCTTTGTATGTTTAGCTGTTGGTTTTTTAAGATTTTAAAGATTTATAGGACAAACAAATATCACTGTTCTAAAATCAATTTTTCTTTTTATACGTATCTTTTTATAGCAATTTTTAAAAATCCTCTATTGAGAACCCTTTTAAGGATGATGTTCTCACCTCCTTGCAGTTTTATCTTTTCAGGACGGACGAAAAAGCTTGCGGAGTTTTAGTTAAGTACTTAGATGTGCTGTTTCTGTTTATTTATTCATCCCTCGCCCTTATTATTAAAATACTGTAAGAGGGATAGGAGTTGTATGTTTTATATGTATATTATATTTATTAGCTACTTATGTAAGAAGTTTTGTATATAAATATATGTTTGTTTGTTTTCAAGATAAAATAGTTTTTTTTTCCAGTTTTCAAAGAAATTCGTGATACGGTTTCGAGTCAAAGGCTCCTATTTTATTATTAAGTATAGAAAATAGTCGTAATACTTCTTACTATCAGAGTGGCGCAGCCAGAAGCGTGACATTCTGATAGTGAGGGTGTTACAACAAGTCGAGCTTTGTAGTGTACAACTTTATTTTTCTCATTTCGTTTTCTCACAAATACCCATCTATATCCAACAGGTTTTATATTTTCTGGTGTATGGACTACAGGTCTAAAGACTTCACATTTTGTAAGTGAGTCTATCTCAGCCTTCATAGCTTTTTCCCATTTTGGCCAATCATTCCTTTATCGACATTCTTCGACTATTTTTGATCCAAAATCCTTATTTTCATGCATGATATTTATTGCCACATTATATGCAAATATTTCATCGACAATTGTCTTATTTCGGTCATTTTTCTCCTGTGAATACATAATTTTTCGAGATCTCGTCATTTTCACAGTTTTTAGTTACGTGAACATCTTCTGGTGTCAAAATTATATCAAAATTTTGGACAACTGCTGGTGTCTTTACTATGTCTTGATCTTTTTCAACAGGAATAGTATTTACCTCTTTTCTTTTTCGAGGATTTTTATCTTTGGAACTGACAGGTCTACCACGCTTCTAGCGTGAATTTGTTTTAGTTGCCACTTGTCCAACAGGGACATCAATTCGAGTTGGGACACTTTCAACTGGTATATAAGATTTGGTTATCCTCTTTGTATCAGAAAATGCATCAGGCAATTCATTTACTATTATTTGTAAATGTATAATCTTTTGAACTTCTAGTTCACATTACCCTGATCGAGGATCTAAATGCATCAAGGATGATGCATTCCAATTAAGTTCCTTTTCAAGAAGTTTATTCTCTCCTAAATGTTGAAAATTTTGATTCATCAAAATGACAATCTGCAAATTGGATTTTAAATGCATCTACATTTTGTATCTCAAGATACCTCACTATAGAGGGAGAATCCTATCCAACATATAACCTTGAATTTCTTTGGAATCCCATTTTAGTGCGAGAAAGTGGTGCAATGGGAACATATATCACACACCTGAATATTCTTATATGGGAAATATTTGCTGCTGGCCAAAAGCTAATTGCATAGGAGAGAACTGATGGTAACTTGTTGGTCTCAAACGAATAAGTGCTGCGTCATGTAAAATAGCATGTCCCTAAGTCGAGGTTGGGAGATTTGTTCTCATAAGTAAGGGTCTAGTAATTAATTGGAGATGTTTAATAAGTGATTCTGCTAACCTATTTTGTATGTGAACATGAGCTACTGGATGTTCAACTCTTATTCCGTTAGCCACACAATAAGCATCAAAGGTTTGGGAAGTAAATTCACCGGCATTATCAAGACGAATTACTTTGATTGATTTTTTTAAAAAACTGTGTTTTTAATCGAATAATCTGAGCAAGTAACCCGCAAACACCAGGTTGCGAGAAGACAATAAGCACACATGTGACCATCTCGAATATGCGTCTATTAGGATTATAAAATATCTAAAAGATCCACATGATGGATGAATTAGTCCACATATATCACCTTGAATCCTTTCTAGGAATTCAGGGGACTCAAATCCAATCTTTACTGGTGATGGCATTAAAATTAGCTTTCCTTGAAAACATGCAGCACAACGAAATTCATCGAATTTAAGAATCATCTGGTTCTTTAGTGAATGTTCATGGGAGTTTTCAATAATTCTCCGCATCATGGTTCTTTCTGGATGACCCAATCGGTCATGCTAAATTATAAATTCATTTGGGCTGGTAAACTTCTGGTTTACAATGGCATGTGATTCAATTGCACTAATTTTAGTATAATATAACTCGGATGAAAGTGAGGATAACTTTTCTAATATAACCTTTTTATTTGAATCATGAGTTGTGATACATAAGTACTCATGATTTTCTTCATTCATTGTTTAAATATGATATTCATTTCGGCGAATATCTTTAAAACTCAACAAGTTTCTTAGAGACTTGGTAGATAATAGTGCATTGTTTATTATGAATTTTGTTCCTCCGGAAAATAAAATTATAACTCTTTCGAAGCTTTCTATCGCATTACCTGAGTCAATAATAGTATTAATATATTCTTCTTTTGGCACAAGATAAGTAAAATATATATTCTTCTTTTTGCAAACTTACACTATTTGCAAGGCAAGCATCTTCATTATATATTTTTGCTATTTTTTTCAAAGACAAATAATAATAATAATAATAAAATGAGTAGCAGTACATGAACAATCAAATTGTATTTCTGATTGGAATTATTTTTCTAAGAAACACGGTACATAAAAGTAGTGTCATATTTTAAAATTTTATTATTATTATAAAACATGACACATTAAATAATTTCAAAATTTTTAAACATAAACATTAATATTTTATTAAACATTATTTATATACATCATACTTGAAATTTAAATACATTAGAAATAAAATTTAACAAAAAAAATTTACATTATTTATTTACATGAGTACTTTAACAAACCCACATATTAAACTTTTCTATCATTGATCAAATGGCCAATATTTTCTTCAGGATCCTTAAAAAAATCAGATACATCATAATGAGTGGTGTAATTTTTAGCAACATCATTTGAGATAAAATTTGTTTTCTTTCCTTTGTCATCCTTTTTCAAGGATACTTGATAAAGATCAACTAGGTGCCCCAGGGTACGTTAAGTATGCGACCAATTACCTTTTCCACCACAATGGAAACATTTATCATTTGTTGATTTATTTTGCCCATTATTTCTTTTTTTATCCCACTTCTGGTGAGATCCTTTCTTATGAACATAATTTTTCTTCCTTCCATAATTTTTTTTGTTACCAAAACCTTGCCATTTACCTCTTCTGGGGTTATGATTTGCCACATTGCTTAAGGAAATTGAGCTGGGCTAGCTGGACGCGCTTCATGATTTCTTAAAAGTAATTCATTGTTACGTTCAACAACAAGAAGACAAGAAATTAGCTCATAATATTTTTTAAATTCTTTTTCTCGGTACTGCTGCTATAGGAGCACATTCGAGGCATGGAAGGTCGAGAAAGTTTTCTCTAACATGTCATTATTAGTTATCTTTTTCCTACGTAATTATATTCGTGAGGTAATTTGGAACATTGCTGAATTCTTTTCATTTATGAATTTAAAATCCTGTGGACTTAAGTGCGTCTACTCATATCGTGTTTAAAGAAGTATCACTGTCTTTTGAGGATTATACATTTCTTCAAAGTTTTTTTCATAGATCTGCAAGATCTTTCAGTGTGAGGTATTCATTTTTTAATCCTTCATCAAGATAACAACAAAGGAAGATCATGGCTTTGACTTTATCCTTCTGGGATGCATTATTTTCAGCTTTAATGATATCTTTAAAATCTATTGAATCAAGATGAATTTTAGCATCTAGTATCCATGATAAGTAGTTGTTTCCAGATATATCAAAAGCATTAAATTCAAGATGAGAGAGTTTCGACATAATGAAAATTTATTATCAAAGTCTTCCTAAATTTTGATCAGAGTCTTATACTAATAACGTGTTGTAAAATAAATAAAAAAAGAAATAGATATAAAATAAAAAACGTAAATAGATAACTTTAGTATTAATATTTACCAATATAATTATTTTAATATAATAGAGATAATTTATATATTTAATAATATATGTAGTAACATAAAAAAAATATTATCGATGTATAAAAAAAAGAAGAATATTATTACTGTATATTATTTCAAGCGTATAACTTCTCCTATTTATACATATGACAAACTTTCATTTTTTAATTTTTATTAATTTTAAATACCTTAAAAACTAATTTCTTTAATATAAAAAAATTAGTCGTCCAATTTATAAATAGACATCTCCATTTATCACAACAAAACCAACATTAACCCCATGTTGGCTTGTCTCACAAAGAGGTAACCACCGCCATCTATATTTATAAACCTAACAGTCTAATACCAATATAATGGCCAACAACCAAGTTTCAATAAAATCCACTCATGCCACATGTGGAGGATTATTTTCACGTACAAAAAGTAGTGTAGACACAATCTCATGTGTTGGTGCTAATTCATGACTTTGAGAAAAAAAAAAAAAAAAAGAGACACTTTAGCTAATTTTGTAAGCACAATATTTAGTTTGTCTTTGAACATTATTTTAAGATAAAAAGAAAAATTAAAAACTCATCTGATTATAAAAACATAGACATACTAAATTTAAATTTTTTTAAAAATATTTTATATACATAAAAAATTAAATATTAAATCAGTCATTATATATTTATATATATATATATTTAATTAAATAATCAGCTAATAGAATATATATCATTGTATAATAATCAAATTTGTATATAATAGAATAATAATTTTTTTATGAGACATAAAATACATATTAATTATTAATGTACACGTAATATGATTAAATTTTTTTAAAAACTTAAATATAATTTTCTTTATTTTTATTAATTATTTTTCTATTTTTTATGTGTCTTAAAAAGTAGAATTTAAATATATTTTATAAGAAACAGGCTGAGTTGGCCGGTTGGAATTTGAAGTAGAATAAAGTTTAAACCAATCAAAGTTGGGTTAGGTTAATTAACCTTTTAAAAATAATTTAGCCAAATCAAACCAAGTCAATCTAAAATATAATGGTCAATGGTCAATTAAGCTTTCAAGCAAGGGCCATGCATGCTGATGCTTGCTCATTATAATTCCTACTTTTTCTTAAAAGAAAAAAATATATAATTTATTATGTTGTATGCAGAGAAAGCTGTATGATGATGAATCAAAAGCAAACAGAAGAGCAGAAAGGGTTGATGAATTTAGGGTAAAGAAATTGGTAAATCAGAGTTTGAGTGAAAAGAAAAGGGAAAAAGGAAGAAAAGAACAGAAGAATACTATTTAATATTTCCACTTTCAAAGGAAGGGGCGGCTTCTTGCATGGCTTTTATTAAGTTTTCATTGCTGAATTTCTGCGAGACCTTCTCTCATAATTAAGGCTTGTTTATTTTTTATTTAATGCATTTATTATTATTATTCAACAAGAGGCCAAGCTTCTTTGTCAACCAACTATAACTCAAATTAGGAGTGTTCCGTGTTTGCAGTATGATTTAGATCGGTTTTGAGTAAAAAATTTATTCGATTTGAACACTAATTTTATTTGTGGTGCAGTTTGAATTCGATGCTTTAAAAAAAACGGATATGATCCGATCCAATTTCAAACGGTTTGGATTTGATTGGATTTATAATTTTATAAATTAAAAAAATTAAATACATATAACAAGTCTAAACATGAAATTTTAAATAATCAATAATGATATAACAAATTTCAACAATATTTTAAAAAGCCAACAATAACATAACAATAGAAATAAAATTATACGTTAGTTAAAGCAAATAAATAAATAATATTTTGAACATAAAATATTTATTAAATAATAATAATACATGAATAATATAAAATATTAAAAATTAAACATGTTATAAGTATAATTGTAAATATAATAATAAAATAATAATATTATAGCACATTGTATTATTTGGATTGGATTGGATCGGTTATAAAAAGTAGATCTGAAATCCGATCCGATCCAACGGTTTGCAAAAAATAAAATCCAATCAAATCCGACTTAGTGCGATTTTAATCTATTTTCAGTTTGGATTGGATTGGATGAGCGATTTAATTTGGATTGGTTTGGATTTGAACATCCCTAATTCAAATGATATAATTTTTTTATACTCACCTAAAAATTATGGGTTCAAGTCTCACTCCTAATTAAAAAAAAAAACTTCTTATGATTCATTTTCTTATTAAAAAGTTTGAAAATTGAATTAAATCAATCGATTTAATTAAATTAATAAAAAATTAATTATTAAACCAATTTAATTTAGGACGAGTAAAAATTGATTGTTAATGAATTAATTAAAAATTAAAAAAAGAAAAGCAAAAAAGAGTTAACCGGTCAAACTATCTTTATTTTAATATTTAATAAATTTAAAATAATAAATCACAAAAAATAACTTTTTTTAAATAAAGATATATATTGTATACATAAATATATTATTTTAACACATAAAAAAATCACAAGGTAATATCAATTTGACAATATATAATGTCTATTGGAATTGGATTTTGATCTTTTTTTTAGCAAGTAAATTTAAAGTATGAAATATTTTTATCTTTAAAATTTAATAATTTTAACTAAGTGAATTTTTGAAAATTTTATTTCTATACAAATGGATGACAATTAAATTAAAATACAAAAAAAAAGGATTTAGCAATCGAATTTTACTTATTTTTTGTGTTCACTTTTAAAGTAATTATTCAAAGACTTTTATAAAAGTTTAGATCAATTATACAAATTATTTATTAGTACTTATTAAAAAATTATTCTTTTAATTATTTGTCAAATTAATTCTATGTTTTGAGGGCTTTCAAGTATATTTTTCTTCGATTAATATTGAAGAAATATGAAATTGTTTAACAATTAGATATATTTTAGTATCTATAGTAGATGCTAAAATATAGTTTTTTTTTTTCTAACCCCTCTCATGAAATAATATGGATGGATGTGTCATAACAAATTTCAGCTTAAAGCCTAGCTTTACTAAAGTTTTTTTTTTTTTTTTAAGAACCAAAAGCCAACTTGTTAATTTAGAAACTAAAAATAATTCGGTTTAACAAAATTATAATATAAATAGAGTTACTTTTTTTCCCTTAACACATATGTGTGTGTTTTTTGTTTGTTGCTCACGGTATTTTTTAGTCCGACAGAATAAGGATTAATCTGTTATGATTTGTGAATCTGAATTTTATTTAAGGGGTCTGCACCGGTTGGTTAATAGATTGCTGTATGCACAAGACATGATTCGAATCTCCCGACACTTGTTTAAGCGGACGGATGAGCGGAATCCAAGTTGGTTTACTATTTTTTTTTTGTTATGATACATTAGTGTTTCTTTTTTTTTGTGAACATTAGTGTTTCTTAAATCTTAAACTCTTATCATTTAAGGTCCAAAAAAATTTAACAGTTTCGGACGGTAACTCTCATCCTGCTCCAAATATATGCTGGACGTTTGTTTTGGTCCTCACGTGGTGGACATTGATAATGGGCATTTTACCCAAGGAAGCCCAAATCATAAGAAAAGATGATATTCAAAGCCCAAATAAAAGTCATGTCCAAAACTGATAGCCTAAATAAAAGTTGATAAATTTGCCCAAGTTGATGGGTGGATGTGATCCAGTCCAAAAGAGAAAAGAAAGTGTGGATATGATATTATACTTTGAATGTCTAACCAAAAACTCAGGCAAAAACAATAGGTCTAAGTGTCTAACCAACAAAAAAGAACAATAGTTGACTTTGAAGGGTTTAGGCCTTTAGGGTCACAACCCAAGATGGGTTTATGTTAGACATGGGGGTGTGACCTAAAGAAAACAAAATATTGTCTTTAGATGGGGTTGGAAAATAAACCCATAGTCTTGTTGATCAAAATTTCAAAAATGACAGACACACACGAATCTGTTTGATTTTGAGTTAAGACAAGAATAACATGTACTAGTGCCCAACTTAAATTGGTTGAGTAGACAATTTATTAGTGTAGAATCTGTTGTAAAATAAAGATGTATAAATAGAAGACTCTAGTATTAGAAGGGTATTTGATTGCAACATAAAAGGGAATCGATTTCTTATTATTTGGTTGTGTGTAGTAAGAGAAAAGTAAATAAGTGCTTTATAATAAGAAAGAGAGAGAGGGAATATATTAGTTTTATTATTGCTCTGTGTATGTTACGAGAGGATTCATCCTCTATTTATACATATAAATATTCAACCATTCAACTTTTCATTAACTCTCTATTTGCCTTGAAAGACCATTCCTTCAGTATGGGAATAGTTAGCCGCCCAATCTCATAAATGGGCATTCAATTTGTTTCTATCACAACACTCCCCTTGGATGACCATTTAGGATTATTGTCTCGTTAAAACCTTACTAAAAAAAACCCAATGGAAAAAAACCTTAGTGAAGGAAAAAGAGTACAATATCCTTTGTGATAAGGACTGCCTCATTAAAAACCTTGTCAAGAAAAACCTAATGGAAAAAAAAACCTGACCAAGGAAAAAAGAGTACAGTCTCCCCCTCTTGTCGACATCATTTAATGTCTCGAAATCGACGCATCCCAATCTCATGTACCAATCTTTCAAAGGAGGATTTTGGGAGTGACTTTGTAAATAAATCTGCCAGATTGTCGCTTGAGCGGATCTGTTGGACATCAATCGTCCCTTGATTTTGAAGATCATGAGTGAAGAAGAATTTAGGAGAAATATGCTTTGTTCTATCACCTTTGATGTATCCACCCTTAAGTTGAGCAATGCATGCTGTATTATCTTCAAACAGGACGGTTGGAGCTATCTTATGATCAATCAGTCCACATGATGACAGAATATATTGAATCAGACTCCTCAGCCAAAAACACTCGCGACTAGCTTCATGAATCGCCAGTATTTCAGCATTATTAGCAAGATACATTAATGCCCCAGTAGCACTAAGATATGGTACTTCAGGATATATGGTACCCGTCTTTTATATGCTCGATCTGCAGGCCGAGACAAAATTTAGTATTTCCAAGATCTTTCATCTCAAACTCTTCTTTTAGAGTTTTTATAATTGTTGGAATCTCTTCGGGAGTCCCAATGATATTTAAATCATCAACATACACAGCAATTATAATGAACCCAGCTGTAGTTTTCTTTATAAAAACACATGGGCAAATATCATCATTCTTAAATCCATTTTTTGGCCAGATACTCAGTAAGACGATTATACCACATTCGTCCAGATTGCTTTAGACCATATAAAGATTTTTGCAATTTAACTGAGTATAACCTTTGCGAATATTCATTGGATGGTTTAGATATCTTTAATCCTTCAGGGACTTTCATATAGATATCCCGATCTAATGAGCCGTATAAATAGGCTGTTACCACATCCATTAAATGCATATGCAGTTTATGATATGCAGATAAGCTGACCAAATAACGCAAAGTTATCGCATCCACTACAGGGGAATACGTTTCTTCATAATCTATACCGGGCCTTTGTGAAAAACCTTGTGCCACAAGTCGGGCTTTGTAGCGCACGACTTCATTTTTCTCATTTCGTTTTCTTACAAATACCCATTTGTATCCAACAGGTTTTACATCTGTAGGTGTACAGACTACAGGTCCAAAGACTTCACGTTTTGCGAGTGAGTCTAATTCAGCCTTCATGGCTGCTTCCCATTTTGGCCAATCATTTCTTTGTCGACATTCTTCAACTGATCTTGGCTCAAGATCCTTATTTTCATGCATGATATTCAATGCCACATTATATGCAAATATTTCATTGACAATTGTCTTATTTCGGTCCCATTTCTCTCCTGTAAAGACATAATTTATCGAGATCTCGTCATTTTCACAATTTTCAGGTACCTGAACGTCTTCTGGCGTTAATATTATATCAGAATTTTGGACAACTGCAGGCGTCTCTACTATGTCTTTTTCAACAGGAATATTATTTACCTCTTTTCTCTTTCGAGGATTTTTGTCTTTGGAACCGACAGGCCTGCCACGCTTCTGGCGTGAATTTGCTTCAGTGGCTACTTGTCCTACTGGGACATCAATTCGAATGGGGGCATTTTCCGCTGGTATATAAGATTTGGTAATCCTCTTTGTATCGGAAAATGCATCAGGCAATTCATTTGCTACTCTTTGCAAATGTATAATCTTTTGAACTTCCAGTTCACATTGCCCTGATCGAGGATCTAAATGCATCAACGATGATGCATTCCAGTTAAGTTCCTTTTCAGGAAGCTTATTCTCTCCCCCTAATTTTGGAAATTTTGATTCATCAAAATGACAATCCGCAAACCGGGCTTTAAATACATCTCCAGTTTGTATCTCAAGATACCTCACTATAGAGGGAGAATCATATCCAACATATATTCCCAATTTTCTTTGGGGTCCCATTTTGGTGCGATTAGGTGGTGCAATGGGAACATATATCACACACCCAAATATTCTTAAATGGGAAACATTTGGCTGCTGGCCAAAAGCTAATTGCATAGGAGAGAACTGATGATAACTCGTTGGCCTCAAACGAATAAGTGCTGCGGCATGTAAAACAGCATGCCCCCAAACCGAGGTTGGGAGATTTGTTCTCATAAGTAAGGGTCTAGCAATTAATTGGAGTCGTTTAATAAGTGACTCTGCTAACCCATTTTGTGTGTGAACATAAGCTACTGGATGTTCAACACTTATTCCATTAGCCATACAATAAGCATCAAAAGCTTGGGAAGTAAACTCACCAGCATTATCAAGACGAATTGCTTTGATTGGATTTTCTGGAAATTGTGCTTTTAATCGAATAATTTGAGCCAGTAATCTCGCAAACGCCAGGTTGCGAGAAGATAATAAGCACACATGTGACCATCTCGAAGATGCGTATATCAGGACCATAAAATATCTAAAAGATCCACATGGTGGATGAATAGGTCCACATATATCACCTTGAATCCTTTCTAGGAATTCAGGGGACTCAAATCCAATCTTTACTGGTGATGGCTTTAAAATTAACTTTCCCTGAGAACATGCAGCACAACAAAATTCACCAGTTTTAAGAATCTTCTGGTTCTTTAGTAAATGTCCACGAGAGTTTTCAATAATTCTCCTCATCGTGGTTGTTCCCGGATGACCTAATCGGTCGTGCCAAGTTATGAATTCATTTGGGCTAGTAAACTTCTGGTTTACAGTGGCATGTGATTCAATTGCACTAATCTTGGTATAATACAACCCAGATGAAAGTGAAGGTAATTTTTCTAATATAACTTTCTTATTTGAATCATGAGTTGTGATACACAAATACTCATGATCTTCCTCATTCATTGTCTCAACATGATATCCATTTCGGCGAATATCTTTGAAACTCAACAAGTTCCTCAGAGACTTGGTAGATAATAGTGCATTATTTATTATAAATTTTGTTCCTCCAGGAAACAAAATTATAGCTCTTCCGGAGCCTTCAATCACATTGCCTGAGCCAATAATAGTATTAACATATTCCTCTTTTGACACAAGATGGGTAAAATATATATCACTTTTGAGAATAGTGTGCGAACTTGCACTATCCGCAAGGCATACATCTTCATTACATATCCTTGCCATTTTCTTCAAAAACAAATAATAATAAAATGAGTAGTATGCACAGTTAAATTGAATACTTGATCAGAATTATTTTTCTAAGAAACACTATACATAAAATAATGTCATACACTAAAATTTTATTTTAAAACATAACGCATTTAATGATTTCAAAATTCATAAACATTAATATTTCATTATTTATGTACATCACATTTGAAACTTAAATACATAGAAAATAAAACTTAACAATAAGTTCTTTACATTATTTATTTACATAGATACTTCACAATCCCACGTATTAAACTATTCCATCATTGATCAAATGACCAATATTTCCTTCAGGATCCTCAAAGAAATCAGATACATCATAATGAGTGGTGGAGTTCTCAGCCTCATTTGAAACAAAATTTGTTTCCTTTCCTTTGTCGTTCTTTTTCAAAGATGCCTGGTAAAGATCGACTAGGTGCCTTGGGGTACGACAGGTACGAGACCAATGGCCCTTTCCACCACAACGGAAACATTTCTCCTCGGTTGATTTATTCTGCCCGATATTCCTTTCTTTATCCCACTTCTGGTGAGATCATCTCTTTTGAACATAATTCTTTTTCCTTCCATAATTTTTCTTGTTATTAAAAGCTTGCCATTTACCTCTTCTGGGGTAATGATTTTCCGTATTTACTTCAGGAAATGGGGCGGCACCAGCTGGGCGCACTTCATGATTTTTCAATAACAACTCATTGTTGCGTTCGGCATAAGAAGGCAAGAAATTAACTCATAATATTTTTTAAACCCTTTCTCTCGATACTGCTGCTGCAGGAGCACATTCGAGGCATGGAAGGTTGAGAAAGTTTTCTCCAACATATCATGATCAGTTATTTTTTCCCCACACAATTTCATTCGTGAGGTGATTCAAAACATTGCAGAATTATATTCATTTATAGATTTAAAATCTTGTAAACGCAAATGCGTCCATTCATATCGGGCCTGAGGAAGTATCACCGTTTTCTAATGATTATACCTTTCTTCAAGGTCTTTCCAAAGATCTGCAGGATCTTTTAATGTAAGATATTCATTTTTCAATCCTTTATCAAGATGACGACGGAGAAAAATCATGGCTTTAGCTTTATCCTTCTGGGATGTATTATTTTCAGCCTTAATGGTATCTCCAAGATCTATTGAATCAAGATGGATTTCAGCATCTAATATCCATGATAAATAATTGTTTCCAGATATTTCAAGAGTATTGAATTCAAGATGAGAGAGTTTCGACATAATGAAAAATTTGTTACCTGAGTCTTCCTAAAGATTTGATCAGAGTTTCGTGCTGATAACGTGTTGTAAAATAAAGATATATGAAATAAAGATGTATAAATAGAAGACTCTAGTATTAAAATAATTAGCTCAATAATAATTTATATATATATATATATATAATATTATATGTTGTAATGTATATATATATACAAAGATAGAAAGGAGTATTAAAAATAAAGAGAGAGAATCGCATTTGTTTATTGTTACTATCTCAATATAATAAAGATGGTTAATATTACTATTAATATTATATGTAAAGAGTAATAGAAAATAGAATTTAAAATACTTATAAAATAAAAGAAGAGAAAGAATTGTAATAGTAATATAAGGAGAAGGGTATTTGATTGTAACATAAAAGGGAATCGATTTCTTATTATTTGGTTGTGTGTAGTAAGAGAAAAGTAAATAAGTGCTTTATAGTAAGAAAGAGAGAGAGAAAATATATTAGTTTTATTATTGCTGTGCGTATATTACGAGAGGATTCATCCTCTATTTATACATATAAATATTCAACCATTCAACCTTTCATTAACTCTCTATTTACTTTGAAAGATCATTCCTTGAGTATGGGAATAGTTAACTGCCCAATTTCATAAATGGACAGAATCCGAATAATACTTAGATTATTGGAGTTGTCAATTATCTTTTAGAGGCAACGAAAAAAAAAGTACTTAACATCACAAAAAAATCACATATACTTGATTTCCTCCATTTTTTTTTTGTATTACGTTTTGCTTTAACGATTTCAAATGAAATTCTTTTTTTATAAAATGCATGCATATTTTATTATTATTATTATTATTATTATTGGTGTTATCATTAGAAAAATTGACAACATAAATATATAATATTGATAATTTTTCATGACAATATTACCCAACTATAAATAATTAATTATGTATAAATAAAATTGTATATAATTCACCTAAATATCTACAACTCTAAAGTCTAAACATAATCAGTATTTTTGATCAATTAATTATTGTAATCTCAACCAAATAATTTTACATTCCTCCTCATCATACAGAATTTTAAAAATCTATCATAAAAACTTTGTCTGACTACTAAATGCACAAAACTCAATGCATTCTCATTATTCATGGTTGACTAGTACTAATTTCATTAAATTTTAAAAGAATTATAAATTCATTATTACACAAAATAAAAAGATAAAAAAAATTAAGAATTAATTTTTTTTTTTGCTGTCAAAAAAAAATTAATTAATAAAAAGAAATTGGTAAGAAAAAAGGATCTCAACTCTCAAGTCCGAACCAGCGAAGCTGGTGCTGCTGCTGTTTTTGCAACTTACATTTTCTTCATCGACACCATGGGATCTGGATTTGGTGCTGCACCTCAACCTCAACCTCCACCGAGTTGACCAATCGGAACCTTCTAGAACCCGCTACTTGAACGAGAGCTTCAACAACAGCTTCCTTCTTCTACTGTTACCGCTTACTTCTACCCCTAAACGACGATCCAACTCATTAAACGACAATCCAATCCATATCGATGGCGTATAGGAGGAGACCACAGCAAGGGTTTTCGAAGCCTTCTTCAACCTTCGAGTTCGACGACGACTCGTTTCGTAACCCACCGCAGCCACGCTCACCTTCATACTCTTCTGCTTCTTCTACTTCTGACCAAAACGACATCGATGCCGCTGCCTTTACCTCCTCTCCCTCTTCTCTCGCCGCGAAAGCGATTAGGGCTTCTTCGGCGCGACGCGATTCCTCGCTTTCTTCTGTGTACGGTCACTCCAATTTCTCACCTAAAAGCAACAACAGCAACAACAATAGCGTCAACGCTTCTTCCAATTCTCAACATCAATATAGTACCACCACTGCTCCCTCCCAATATAAGGTTTCTCTTTGATTATTATCATTTTTTTTTCTGCTTTTTACTTTTTTTTTTTCGATTGCAAATTATTATCATTCTTATGAATTACATCAATGTTCAGTGGATGTAGTCTGCAGAGTTTAATTAATAATAATTAATGCCTTTTATTCTGCTTGTATTCCTAAATTTTATTTTGTAGTGTAATTTAGCTATGAGATAGGATTCGATGTTTTTATTGGGAGAGATGGAACTTAGAAAGAGAAGAAAATGGCCAATAAGAAAGAGATAAAATTGAGAGAGAAATAGTCAAATAGTAGGCTTCAATTTCAAAAAAGGTGAGTGCTTTTTCACTTTGATAAAGTCTATTCAAGTCTTGTATTTACTAGCTGGAGGAGTTTTATCTATAGAAGTCCTACTTAGCTTGACCAGGTTAGTTGAACTCTAGTTGACTAAGGATAGAACTGATTTAGGATTGTAAGTGAAGAAAGAAAAATATCCTGCTAGTAAATGAAGATTCAGTGACTGAAACCTCTGGATTAGAAATAAGAAAGCTTGCCTGAAACTCTGAATAAATAGATTAGCAAATCTTTGTATGCCGGCCATAATTGTTAATGGAACACTGTAGGTCTGTGCAAGTGCATTAGAGCAACAAGGGGCCATGTAATGGAAGAGGTATTGGTTGTAGGATGGATCCGTGTTGTCCTTGTGACTTGAGCCATTGTATGATTCATATGAAACTTTATAGATTTACTTGTTCTTTATTTTTATTCTTTTCTTAGTAAATTTTTGTGGGAGCATTAAGGCATTGGGAGTATATGGAATTGAACTAGTGGCAATGTGGACCTGGAGGAGATAAGTTAAAGTGCAGTGGACTGTGGATATGAACTCTGTTATTTTGACTCCTTAAAAGACTTTATTACCAGCAATGTCTGGTCTTTTAGAGTGTAATATTTTTGTTTATGTCTGTATTTTTCTACTATGATTGTTGATGTCTGTAATACATTTGATGACCTCTTCCATTTAGATATTAGTCTACATGTTAAAGCTTCTGCCTGCTGTTTAGTTGCTTTGATGATGCCCACATAATTATAGTTCCAAGCTTGTCATGCTCAAAAAGCAGATGAAAATAACGGTAGATCTACTGAAAATATTATGCATTTTCTGTTGTTTTGGATGTGTTATATCAATGCATTGAAGATTGAAGATGCTTGTTTAGCATATGCTTACATTCTCTTTGCTTCTCTTAAACTCGCATTCTTTTGAGCGCACCATTCTGATTATTCAAAATGGTATTTATTTGTAAATATAGGAGGCAAGAGCCTATGAATATACTTCCATGAAGAACCTGAATGAGTCCAAGAATGGATTTTGGGGTGCTCTGGCCAGGAAAGCCAAATCAATTATTGATGATGATAACATAACTCCACAATCTGAAGCACCAGGGGCGACAAGGTCACAAGTTCCTGGCATAGCGTCTCGGGGAAAGGTGTGCTTTGAATTACACTAGGGGCAAGATAACTCCTCATTATGGATCCTGGTTTATATTTTATACTACTGCAGCTTTGACTAGGCCTTTTCTGCACTAGGTGGGAATTAGCTATATGGATTAAACTATGTCATCACTTTGTATATTAAGCTGGGAAAAAATGTTTTTTGTAGTTCTAGTTATGAACATGTAGTTGTAGTTGTTCATGAAACATAGGTGCATTGCATTTGGAAACGATCCATATCTTGCTTGTGATGAGATATATTAGAATTTAGACCACTAGAGGTTTGGTTTCAGAGTGCATGGAGAAAAAAGCTTCAAAACTGTCTAAGCAGTACGTATGTCTAAAAATGGTAAATCCAATAACTATTGGTACATCACTGAAGAGGGATCTACGCCATTTTTGAAATTGAATTATTTTTATAATCTTTGCATTGGACTAGTAATTAGTAAAGTATTTACTATTTGAAATGTAAGATTGATACTATTTTCGTCGTCATTGTAGTTCCAAAATTCAAATCACTTGGAGGAAAGTAATCTCAAAAGGGATGGGCCAACATTTTTCAAGGGATTGGATGCTATCACATCTTCTCTTACTCAGATTGGTGGCACCATTGGTAAATCTCTGGAGGTGAGGTTTCAATATGGACATTTTTTTTCTAATGGATTATCTTTTCTTGTAACGTGAGTATAAAGTATAAACATGAGATTATATCCTCCTAATGAGTGTGTTCATGATTCTGAATATAAATAAAAAGAGGCCCTCATTTCTTTTAAGGATATTCTTTGTGAACTTATTAGTCCTAATTTATATTTGCAGGAGGGTTTTACAAAAGTTGAGAATCGGACTTCAGATATCATTCAGGAAACTCGTAAGCATATCAGGAAAAAGCCTGGCAATTCTGTAGGACAGGATCAGGAAACAAACCATTCTTCTAAGCTTCAGCAACCCCAGTTGCGGACCCAGATGTCACCAATGGAAACAAACCAAGAACTTCAATTGAAGGCTTCTCGCGACGTAAGGTGGCAACAACTGTATCACTTTTTGATGTGGTAAAAGTATTTGTGGGGTTAGGAGTTGTGGAATCTAAAGTTAAGAACTTAAGATTCCATCTCCTAGTTGTTTACTCTCTAAATTTGATGCCCCTTTCATTCTTTCCTATGTTATTCTCTAAACCATAATGCATACTTATAGTTATTGTAATGTAAATATCATGTGCATGAGAAATGTATATTAGTTTTTCAACAAGAAATGTGGATGTATATGTCAAATCGTTCCCAGGTTCTCAGCATAGTACCAGTTTGGTATCTTCACAAGGCATGATGAGCTTCTACAATTATTTTAATCTTCTGAACTGGATGCATTTTTTGCCTTTTGATTTTTTTCACAGGTTGCAATGGCAATGGCTGCCAAAGCAAAACTGCTTCTTCGGGAGTTGAAGACCGTGAAAGCTGATCTAGCTTTTGCAAAGGATCGATGTGCCCAGCTTGAAGAAGAAAATAAAATCCTCCGTGAGAACCGTGAAAGAGGAGACAACCATGACGATGATGATTTGGTATACATTTATTTTCATTTGACGAATTCCCACTCGATTTATGTGTGCGGCTTTAGTTACCATTTACAATATGCTTATATGGATATGATGTTTTCTACCTAGTACCAAACTCTGTAATCCCCTGCTTGAGCCATGAGGATAACACTTCTTATATGTAATCTTCTTCAAACCTCATAATGGGGAGAGCCTCATACACTGGGTGGTGTTTTTTATACTTTATGACTAACTTAGAGTGCTTCTTTAGCAATTTGCATATTTTTCTGTTTTCACTTCTAGAATTATTTCTGGGTGATATTGGCTTCTTTTGTTAGACTAACTACAAATTTTTATGAGCTTATAAAAAAAATTAAAATGGAAATGTGTACTTCTCTCTTGATTTAAATTTCGGTTAAGTTTAGGTCAGATTTCTGCTGGACCCGTGTCTTGACAGCTGTATATTGTGATACTTAATGTGCACAAATTGGGAAGAATCAAAATGATTGCAGCAAAAGGTCAGATAGAGTTAGGTGGGGCAATGATGTTACTGAGTGGAACTGAATATCTTAGTGAAATTGGTTATTCTTTTGAAGCTTGAGCTGACTCTCTGGATAAATACTTTAATAGTCCTGATGTATCAACTAAGTATGTCAGAATCCAATTAATCTCCTATGTCTTTTATATATCTTCTATTTTTATATAAAGGACTTTCCCCACTTGTTCTACATCCTCTAAATACATGATGAACAGGGAACCAAGTAACGTACCAAATTGATTTATTCAAATGAGGTCTTCCCTGATCAGGTTCTTACACCAATAGAAGTATAAAATTACAATTTTCTTCAATAAGTGGGGTTGTCTATGTGGATCAAACAATGCCATTGCAGTTTACAGTAAACTGTGTCTGTAGACAGCATATGTAAATATTAAATACTAGCTGGTGTTTTAACTGGTGAATTCCATTGCATGTTATGGAGCGTATACTCTCATTTGGGAAAGTTTTCTCCATGTTCATGATCACATTTGTGTTTCAGATACGACTTCAACTTGAAACTCTTCTGGCTGAAAAAGCTCGCTTGGCCCATGATAACTCTGTTTATGCCCGAGAGAATCGTTTTCTAAGGGAGGTTGTTGAATATCACCAACTCACTATGCAGGATGTTGTCTACTTTGATGAGAGCAATGAGGAAGTTACTGAAGTTAACCCTCTGAACTTACCCCCAGTGCCTTCAGACACCAACATCAGCATGAGTTCAGAATTGGCAAGAGGCATCTCGTCAATCTCTGTAAAGGATGCGAAGATTTCAGAAGCTACTATAAAGGGCTCCAAAAGTTCTGAGGTGATTAAAAGTATTTCCTCAATCACAGGAAAGGATCCAAATTGACAATGAAATTCTTCTATTATTGTGGTTATGCACCTTTTTTCTTTTTTGGAAAATGCTTCTTTGATTTGTTATCATTTATATGCACCACTATTACAATATATGTATCTTTGGGGGGACGTTCCGATGATGTAACTTTATACCTTATAATGTGCAACTTAAAAAGAAAAAGAAAAAAAAGTTATTTTATTTGTTCTAAATTAGCAAGTGCTTGTATAGCAGTGTTTTATCAGTTTGCCCTGAAAGTGTTTCTGTATATCCAATTCTGAGCAGTGTTTTTTACGAGTATAATGTATCAATTTCATGTTTGTGCATCTTGGTGTATAGTGTATACATGATGAGATTTATTATTTGCATTTATTTTTACTTCATACACTGACCTTGGTATACATGAATATATATCTCTGTACTTGAATGTGTTGTGGCCCCTGTGGGATCCGCATAGGATCATTTCCATGCCCCATTCATTCATTCAAGAATTAAAATGCAGTTGGTAAGGGACCAATGAGCTGGAATATGCATAACCAAAACACAGTGAATTGAGTGGCAATATATATATAATTAATAAAATACTATATGTTCATTAATAAAATACTCACATCTAGCAAGAGAATAATATATATATTAATAATAAAATACTATATGTATATTATTACCAATATATCTTACTATTTTGTATTGATATTGTGTTCACGGGTTGGTGAATATAATTAAAAATAATGTTATGCATCCAAGTCTTTTTGTTGATCAAATTCAATCAAATTGGTCTAATATCAATAATAATGTTATGCATTTAAGTCTTTTTGTTTAATTTGGTTAGACTTGATTTATAAAAAGATTTGAATGTGTAGCATTATTCTATAATTAAACAGCTATTTTCTTTTCTGTAACTAAGCTAGTGATTTTTTACTTTGTGTTCCTTCGTACGTGGATGATGTTGAAGGAGTTCTTAAGGTACCATCTATTTCAGTTAAGACAACCCACGGAAGATGCAAATTATTATAGGTGTTTGAAGTTTGAACTTTCACCAAATGAGATATAATTTTTTTGGAGAATATGCAAAAAAGAAGGAAACCTGATTTCTCAATGGTGTAGCTTGTTGATGCAAGCCGACACAGTTATAGAGAATCTTGACATTATAAAAATTTGTATGTGAAAATAAAGAGGAGCCTTAAAACAATGACAACTCAGCATAAATAAAACAGTTAGGACCACAATTGCCATGCATTGCATAGTTTAGGCTTATTATTAAGCGACACACTGTAGCAGTTTCACTTTTGTGACCTACTTTCTTCCTTCTATGGCCACTTAAAAGAAAATACTAGGATAATATTACGGTAAAAAATGTTTTCTAATAAGTAAAGATCGTTTTTTTATAAGAAAAAATGTTATCAAAAAATTAAAAGACCATGTGCAATGTACATATTTTTTTATAAATTTAGTAAAAATATTAATTCTTTATTTAATTTTACTCTTCATCAGATAAATTTCCAAAATATTGTTAGGTGTTTCTCATTTATTATGTGTTGTATTAATATTTAATAAAAAAATGTTAATCTAGAATACTTTTAATTTATTCTGGAGCTAAATTTTTAAGAAAATTATTCTCTTGTTAGATGTGAGTACACTTATATAGTATTTTATTAAACATATTCAAGAGATATAAAAAATCACTCATTAATTAGCTATTTATGCATAAATACAATAAAATTTCGTAATAATAACTAATTTTTTATGTTTATAAAAATTTAATTATTTTAATAGTTAATTATTTTCTAAAAATCTATTAAATATCTAAAATATACACAATATATAATAATTAATTTATCTATTATTTTTCTTGGTTTGTCTTGGTTGAGAGGGTAAATACTAAAGAAAGACTTTGCAAATTAAGTGTCATTAACCAGCTTGATAATTCGTGTACTTTATGCTGTAAGGCTGTTGAGTCTGCTTTTCATTTGTTTCTTGGGTGTGAGATCACTTGGCAGGTGTGGGATGCTTGGCTATATGTTCTTAGAAGAGAATGGACAGTACCAAGTACACTAAAGCAACACTTTTAGAATTGGACGACTGCAAGAGAAAGGATGAGAGGAAGAGGTGGTTGATTGGATTCTTTGCTATAATTTGGACAATTTGACTGGAAAAGAATAATCGAGTGTTCAACAATAAAGACTCAGGTGTCGTGGAAATCACCAACAGGTCTTTTGTGCTCTCTGACGAGTGGATGGGGGGTGCGTCCTTTAGTTGTTGATAACAATGACGAAGATGATTAGGGGTTGCTTTACCTTCTTCAGTTGTTAGTAAATTTATATTTTCAGCTGTACTTATAACTTTTGATTTTTGTTTGCTCCACCTAATATGTTAAGCTTCTTAATTAAAAAAAAAAATAAAAATAAATATTTTTGTATTTCATGCCCAATATTCCACCTTCAAGAACCCAGCTAAGCTGGTAGTTGTGGCATTGACTAATCTGCCTGCCATTAAATTACAGTTGCAATTAGGACCAGCTAATTCCATCTTTATGAAGGCACATGCTTTCTAGTTTCTAGTACCACCTCTTGTCTAGTGATCCCTGAACCCTAATTTGCAATAACTTTCCCAATACTGTATTACTCACTTTTCTTTGAGTGCGTGTTTGAAATCAATGCAAACTGGAAATGGGTTTAATTTGAAAATTAAATCTTGTATTTTTTGAGTCTTGAAAATGAGTAATGATTAATCACCTAAAATTCTAGTGGGCTTTGATGACTTTGAAATCTCATAAAAATGGATTGGTTAATAATTAATTTGATTTTAAAATTTAAATACAAACCTAAAGAAATAAAAATATTTTTTATTTTAATAATTTTAAATACAAAGTAATTTAAGGTATTTTAAATATACTCTTTAAAAAATGTATTTTGAAATATAAGAATTGATTTTGAAATCAAATCAAATTTTGTTTTCATATAAAGATTTAACTTGTAAGTTGTAACCAACTTAAACTCAAAGCAAATCCGTTTTTAGAATCAATCATTTCAAATACTAACACAGAGATTTCTTTAGGAGATCCTAGTATGTCCCTACTACAAATATTTTTCATAGCTTGTCAAAAACATTAATCAATTCAATTAATTACACCATGAATAAGATATTCTCAGTTACTCCTACTCAGTTCGACTATTTTGAAAAATTAATTATGCTAGATAATATTCATTCAATAGGCGTATATTTCATGCTCCAAATCCACACAAAAATTTTATAAATATAAAAAGTCAAAACTTTATTAAAAAAAAAAGTTATGAAAGGTTAAAGAAAAAAAGAAAAAAAAGAAAAACAGAGATAAGATTACTTAAATATGATGACTAATACATGCTAGATACATTAATAAATGAGAGAACAAGATATCGTTAAAGAACAAAAAATAATAAGCCTTGAAAGCATTAATAGAGTTGTAATCTTCAGCAATTTCTATAAATGAACATATCCTTAATCTGAATCTATTTAATAAAGAGGATTGAATGAATTGTCTCTTTCATGCATATATCTGATTTTTCATATGATCTCTCTCAAAGTATTATATAATAAAAATAAATATTTAATTTTAATGCTTTGTCGGTGTAAAACAATTTTATACGTACGTTTAATTATGTAATATCACGACAGAAAAAATGATTATTTTTTATATTGGCTACATAAATAATTATTTAAAAAAATAAATGCGATTAAATGATTATGTAAAATATTTTACACTATTAGTTTATTAAAATTAATACAATAATAAAACACTTTGCAATAATAATAATAATTACTAAATTCAAATTCAATAATAATTTAAAATTAAAAAATTATTATCTTAATTAATATTATATTCATAACTATTTTATATATTAAATAATACTAATAGTAAAAAATGTAAAAAATAAATTAATATGGACGCTTGCAATAACAATATTGAAAATTAAATTCATAATCTTTTTGGTTATTTTGTTATGATTACCTCTTCCAAATATCCCTAAGAATAGTTCCTAATCCCACCGAATAACTTATAAAGAAATAAATAATAATGCAATGAAAATGAACCCAACACAAAAACAAAAACAGCAGAAGACAGGAACATGCTTAATTATGCTATGTACTTAATGTTATGTGTGCATGACACTATTTTGGCATCAAAGTCACTTCCTCACTCTTCACCCTTCACTCCTCAGTCCTCACTCTTCCAACTAAATCCCCTCCTCAATCTAAGCTGAATATTATTTTTTTTTTCCCAATTTGTTTTTATTCGTTTCCTTTTTCATCCCATTTTCATTTTCTTAATTCTCATTTTTTACCAATTTCCTTCAAAAACATCTTCTGCAACAAACAGAGCCTCTTTTTTGTTGTTTCCTTCTTCCTATGCTTCCTTGAATCCCAAATACAGCAGAATTTCAACATTCTCCCATCACCCATTTCACCAAATCAATTAATCAACCTTTTTCTCTTGAAAAAGATCTGATTTTTATTGTTCTCTCTCTCTGTCTCTCTGTTCTTGAACTGAGCGAGTTCTTGTTCTTCCACCATTTCCTGCTGCATAAAGACAACAATGCTGAACCAATCTTTGGTCATTTTCTGCTCTGTAAAACTGTAAAGTTTTCAACTTTTTCCCTTCTCTCGCTTCATCCTTTGTTTGTATTAGCTCTCTGGCTCTTCTTTCAATGTCAGATTCTTCTTTTTTCATTATCATTATTGGCATTGTTTAGGGTACATTTTAGTGCTCAGATTCCAGCATTGGGGGTTGGGGTTTTTGGTTCAATTGTGAAAATTGTAACTGAAATGAGATCTTGATGAGGGTCATAACCAGTTTCATTTCAGTGTTCTTCACATTCTCATTCCTTCTCTTGATTCCACTCTCAACCCCTCAAGTTCTTCATGATTCGTCTAGCAGCAACAATGTAGCAACAATTTCACCAAGAACCCTTGATGCAATTCTTCAAGATTGTGCCTTTAAGGCACTAATTAAGCCAAAAACTGGGACACCCTACGATGCACAAGTCCCCAAGAATCTCTCTGGGGTTAGTGTCTCAGCATTGAGGCTAAGAAGTGGTAGTTTGAGGAATAGAGGCTTCAAATCCTACAAAGAATTTCAGATCCCAATTGGGGTTCTTGAACAACCCTATGTTAAAAGGCTTGTCTTGGTTTACCACAATTTGGGAAATTTATCTGAAAATTTTTACCCTTTACCTGGTTACTCATATTTGGCACCAGTTCTCGGCCTTTTAGCTTATAGTGGTGCCAATTTAACAGGTCAAGATTTGCCTGAACTCAATTTAGTTACTTCTGATAACTCAATTTTGATTAACTTCAAGGATGTGAAGAAATTTCCCATTGGTTTGGTTCCAAAATGTGTGTTCTTTGATCTACATGGTTCAGTTCAGTTTGATATTTTGTTACCTGGAAATGTTTGTTTCACAACAGAACAAGGGCACTTCTCAATTGTTGTTGAGAGCAGCAAGATTGCACCTTCACCGGAACCGGCTGCTGTCGCCGCTAACTTTGGCGACGAACACAATCATCATCATGGTGGGAACAAGGACATGTCTAAGGTTTGGATCATTGTTGCATCTGTGTTTGGAGGGTGCATTGTGTTCATCATATTGAGTTTGTTGATTGTTAGAGTTAAGAGAGCAAAGAGGAGCATGAGGATTCAGCAATTGGAATTTGCAGCTGAGAGCGATGAAACTTTGCATATGGCATCAATTGGTGGAACTAAAGCACCATTGGCTGTGGGAACTAGAACAAGGCCAATGATTGAAAATGATTACATTCCTTAGTTGATTTTTGTAACTTTTTAGTGTCACATTCCTTTGTAGAATCAAAAATTTTTTACCTTCATTGCAACCATTGATTTCTCATTGTTCATAGTGAGTTCAGATGTTTTAGGATCTCAGTTTGCTTGGTTTTATCAATTAGTATTGATTGGTTTGAATCTCATAATCTCAGCAAAGAAAGTTTCTATGGAATCATACATTCTGTTGTCTATTATCTTTGATTTTCAGATGAAATTTCAATTTTTTTTTTTGTTATAGATTCCTAACCATTTTTGGGTTCTTTTATTTTCTTGCCACAACTCTTCTTTCTCTCTTTTGATCAATTTAGGTGAAAATCTTTTAAAATAATTGTTTGTGGCCTTTGTTACCTAGTTTTGTATAACTGACATTACTTAAATAAGGAAAACTTGGGATAGGATAAGTGTGATTGATGTGATGTAAAAAATGATTTTTCAAGTAGAAGTAAGAATACCTTAACTTTCTTGTGTGTATTCTTTTCAATTAGAATATTTTGAATTGATGTGTATCATTTTTTGAAGAATGGGTTGATGACAATCACAAAAAGTTGATTTAGGTACAAAAGAGATCAATTGATGTATGAATAATTGAATATATACTAAGTGACACATGTTATGAACTTATGATGTGTTTGACTAAGATATCTCTCTCTGGGATATTATTTGTTTGGTGGGATACAAACTTTTTATAAAATGGTTTATAAGTGCACATGAAATAGAAGGAATGATTGTTGTAATGTAAGAGTAGAATTGGTATTTGAGGAAATTGTGATTTTTTAATTCATATGATATCTTCAACATATATGGAGTGTCATGCAAATGCAAGTCTAGTTCAGTGACAGACTACATTTTTTCACGTCATTGACGAATCTTTAAATACAAGACTAAATTAGCAATTAAACTAATCTAAAACTAAAATGTTCTGTTTAAAATATCAAAGATTAAAATAAATTATGTTTCTAAAGATGTATATAATAATATAAATCTAAAAATCTATTTTAATTTTGAATTGAGTATAAAATTCACGTAAAAATAAATGTTGTATCTCGTCTGATAAATAGTCTTTCATATGCTGGCAGCATAAGGAAATGCAACAATCAAAACTCTATTAATCTCAATGACAAATAAATGCTAATGAGCTATATCTCAAATGGTATAGTCTTCTCTCTTTATTTAGAGGTTTTGGGTAGGGGTGGCAACGGGGTGGGTTTTTGCTTTACTCGACTCCGTCCCGCTCCGCTGTACAACAACCTGCATAAAATCCGTCCCACTTTTACCCGCGGGTAGTAAAACGTTGAACCCTAACTCGTCCTTGCGGGTACCCGCTCCGCTCCTATAATTATTAAAATCTAATAAATAAAATTAAATTTTAAAATTTATATAACCATCGTCATATACATAACATAAATTAAAGTAAAAATTTAAATATGATATAATATTATTAATCATTTACTAATTATTTTACATATATTATACATATTATATATTAAAATTATATATATTATATATAGCGGAGCGGGTAGGGGCGGGTATTACCTAAACCCGACCCCGGCCTGCCCCTCATAAGAATCCGACCCGCTAAAAACCCGCCTCCGTTATCCGTCCCGAGCGGATAGGGGTGGGGTGGGTACCCACAGATTCGGATGGTATTGCCATCCCTAGTTTTGGATTCGAGTCTTATCCTTAACTTTGAAAAAAAAAATTCTTAATAAAGTATTAAATCTTATTATTCATTAATAATAATAAATATATATTGTATTTATGCATTATTTTTATTAATAATTATTATTTATATATGTTGTGTTATTTTATTTTCGTTATTTTAAAAAATTAGTTTAATAATATTTAAAAAATAGATAAGTTTAAAAGAATGAAAAAGAAATTTTATTAGAGTGAAAAAATAAGTTTTATTAATTTTTTTATAGAAATCAATTTTTTTAATATATTTTTTTTAGATATATCTAATATCGGATCCAATATGTAAATATTTAAAATTTATTAAAAATATATATATTAGAATATAAAATATATTAAAAATATATAAAATATATAAATTAATTTAATAATTAATTTTTAGTGAGTATATAATAATTTTTATTCGAAAAAATTATCAGTAAAACTTAATAGTTTCAAACATTCATATCTTTCTTGATTTGGGTTCATTATGTAATAATTTTTCATTTATCTGTTGGGTTCAACAATGATAAATATATAATATGTAAAAATATGGTTGGTGAATCATATATATATATATATAAAAGAAATGTTACAAATAATTTAAAAAATATCAGACCGAATTCAAATGAAAAAAATATAAATATCGAATGTAATCTAACGAGTTTAGTGCTGATTGAAATGAAATTTAGTCGTATCTACTATCTAATTCGATTATCACTGATAACTCAGAAAGACGCAGGTAAACAATATCATCAGATTTTTTCATTTATGGGCTTAATAGGCTTATGGGTTTGTGGCCTTTGGCCCATAGGCTAAAATAGGTTTAAAAGTAAGTATGAAAGCGAAAAAGCGGGATTTGAGTGGGCTTATTAGTATTAGTGGGTCGAAGATTGAAAACGAAATAACAAACAAAAGAAGTTTAACATTAAGTTGAAACATGAGCTAACCTTGACCCTCTTGTAGTCTTGTCTCAAGTAGAGGTAGAAAAAAATCAGACGGTCTGTTAGGACATACATGCTTAGACTCTTATAAAAAATTTATTATATTAATAGGTTAGATTTAGACTTATTAATTAGTTTTATTAATTTGTTAAATTTGTTTGGATCTTTTAATACATAATTATATATATAAATAATTTTTTTATTATTAATAAAATTATGAAATATTTTAAATTTATTATATTTAATTATAAATAATTTTGTATATTTTAAATATTTAAAAATTTAAAATTTTTTATAAATATTAAATATGATATTTTACATATAAATATGTTTATTAAAAAAAATATTTTTAAAAAAATATTTTTATTTTTTTTTTAAAATTTAACAGACCTTTTAATAGATTTTGAGATAGGTTAGGCTAAATAACATGCCAGATTTAGTATTTTAAAAAAAATCTATAATTAAATTCAGATTAATCAACTACATGACAGAATAAGCCTATTAAAAATAAGAATAAAGCCTAGCCTGTTTCTACCACGCAAAAATTTTAGCCTTAGAACCATTTACAAATTTGACCCTTAGAAGTTTAGAAAATAGAGGCCTTTGTATAGAACTGAATTTAATTATTAATTATTTAATAATAATGTTAAAGGGTTGAATTTCGAGAAAAGTCATAATACTTTCCATTACCTGTGGGATTTCTGACTGTAACCCACGTCAGCCAGGACAGAGAATCCCTATGGACATTTCTATTGGGATCATCCATATTGGAAAACTTCAAAACTTTGTTAATACTGCCCAATTTTACGATTAAGGTTTACATTTTTTTTTTTTGGTCTCCGATCAAGGTTTACATTTAAATTTAATTGATCTCTTCTTTTCTACTAATAAATATGCAAAGAACTCAATTGATTTATTAAATACCTTAATTAATTAATCAAACCCGTGGGCGGGAACTGAAACTCACGAACCGGATCGTCATTCCCAACCGTCCGATTTGCTCCCACGAAATCCATGCGATGGTTGATACGTGGCATTTATTACGAATACCAAGTCTTCTCAGCGCTACTCACAACTTCAAAACCAAAAGCATAGTTTCCAATTTTCTTCTGCATTCCCTCCAAAACCGAATCATTTTGCTTCTTTCTCGGATCACACCACAACAATGGACGAAACCGCCACCGTCACCGCCGAAACCACAATTACCACCACCACCACCACTGTCAAGGGCGCCGCCGGAAGAAGAGGAGGCCAGAAGAAGAAAGCCGTTTCCAAGTCCACCAAAGCAGGCCTCCAATTCCCCGTCGGTCGCATTGCCAGGTACATGAAGAACGGCCGTTACTCTCAGCGGTTAGGAACCGGAGCTCCGATCTATCTCGCCGCCGTTCTCGAGTACCTCGCCGCCGAAGTACGTTTGGTTTTTCAATTCTGCATTGAATTAGCATTTACATTGATGAAATGAAAACGAATTTGTTATCGAATTTTGAATCTAGGTTTTGGAACTAGCTGGAAATGCTGCGAGGGATAACAAGAAAAATAGGATCAATCCGAGGCACGTGTTGCTGGCTGTGAGAAACGACGATGAGTTAGGGAAATTGTTGCAAGGCGTCACCATCGCTAGCGGCGGCGTGTTGCCGAATATCAACCCCGTTTTGTTGCCGAAGAAGAGTGGTGGTGCTGCCGTAGACAAATCTGCGGCCACCAAGTCTCCTTCTCGTAATTAGAAAAAAAAAATTAGGATTTAGGTTTAGCCGTTTAGGTGCTCCTTTTGTACAATACATTATCGTTTTTAGGGTTTGTTTTTTTGTTGTAGCTTTTTCAGTTACAGGTAACCACCCTTAAGTTTGGTTCAAATCTATTTTATTCTATTTTATATTTTAATATTTTATTTGTGTAAAGTTAAAATATCATCGGTGGTGGCTGGTTGAATGACTGAAGTTAACTAAACGCATGAATGGCTGGTTAAAATATCTTAAGCCCTTGTACCTAGCAGAGGAGGCCTTGGCCACCGTCCCATGTATTTCGTAAGCAAGGTATTCTAAGGAGTAGAACTGAGGAACACGAGGTTAGAAAACTTGACTTTTGTTTTGTTGGTTTTATTTGAAAGCTAAGGCAATATTTTCAGAGGCATCCAATTAGAATGCGAATCGACCAAGCGATCAAGCAGATTTTGTAGAAACTTGACCTAGTGAGGAGAATGACGGCTTGGAAGATAGAGTTGTCTTAGTATATGATATTTAATATGAACCACATCATGCCATCAAAGTTCAGACAATAGTCTACTTCTTGGTAGAGGTGGCTGGCGAACCTCCCGAGACCTCGAGCACACGGTGAAAGCTTCGTGTTGACGGAACGTCCAACCAAACATTTGACGGGGTAGAGATCATATTAGAAAACTTGGAGGAGGTGACTTATGAACAGTTCATCAAATTTAAATTCTCGGTCTCTAATAATCAAACAAAGTATGAAACCATGATTGGAGGCTTAATACTAGTGAAAGAGGTCGGAGTAACGAAACTCAAAGTCAATCGTGACGGCCCAAGTAAACAGGACATATCAAGTTCGAGACCCACTACTACAAAAGTACTTGAAAAAATTAAATAATTATGCAAGGGCTTTGAAGAGGTGATTGCCCAGCATGTGCTCAGGAAAAGGAACGATAGAGTGGACCTCTTATCGAAGTTGACTAGCACCAACGCTAGAATGGAAAACCGATTTCTTATCCAAGGCTCGGTGAAGAAGCCATCGATGGCCCTATGTGTAGCTCAATGCCAAGGGGAACCTCCATCCTGGATCGATCCAATTCAGCGGTTTCTCGAGAAAGACAAGCTTTCAGAAGACAAAGAAGGAGCTAAGGTCGTAAGTAGAGAGGCCGCCAATTATACGGCAGACGGCAGTGCAGGGTCAATTATATAAGAGAGGACTCAGTCAACCCTTGCTGAAGTGCTTGCGACCCGAACAGATGGACTATGTCTTAAAAGAGGTACACGAAGAGTGTTATGGACACCACATTGGAGGGAAGTCTTTGGCCTGAAAACTCGTTAGAGCCGGTTATTATTGGTCCACTATGATACGCTAGCAAATATGTGAAGAGGTGCCTCAAATGTCAAGAAAATGCAAACTTTCATAAGGCGCTGATAGAAGAATTGAGCTCCAACATGGTCTGCCAACCCTAGGGGAAGGAAAGATCTCCCCCAATTAGGAAGGACCTTACAGAGTGAAGGAAGTGCAAGGCAAAGGTGCATACAAGCTCGAGCGACTAAACGGGAAGGAGATACTGAGGATTTGGAATGCGACAAACCTCAGAAGATTCTACTCCTAAGGCTTAGATGGTCTCCTGACTACGTTCTAAATGTCAGTCACGATTCGGTTATTTTTCTTTCTCGTGTTCATTTCATACATTGTGTTTATTTTTATTTACTTTATCTTGCAAGCCTACTTGTACTATCATGACATATAAAAGATGGGGTACTTTTTTCCCTTACTGTCAGCACGGAACGATAGCAAAGAATTTTTATGAAGCCCATTTTTGCAAACTACTTGTACTTTGTGTTAAAATTTATTGTTTCAAAATTATTACCAAGTTACGAGTACGGCTTCCCGGGACTAATCACCCTGGGAGCTCCTGTGCAAAGACACACGGATATCCATCGAGATATGGCCAAACGGCCAAATAAACAAACGATAGCGAATAACTGACAAATATCGTACATGAAAATAAACATACAAGTTTTAAGTACAAAGAGCCCACAAATCGAGAGTTTAAAAAGGCAACGCACCGGCCCAACAACAAAAAAAATTTTGAGAATTTCAAGCACAAAAGGGCAGCACATCGGCTCAATAACAAAAAAAAGGTTCAACATTACAAGTCTCATTACAAATTTTTCACTTTCTCTGTAGGTCAACGATCTAGCCATCTTTGATCATCTTTAAGGCACCCTACAGTAGAAGTGTCGAGGTCGGGGGCAAGCAACGAAACTTAGGCCTTGATTGCCTCCTCGATAGTAGCTATGGCATCCCGGGCGTCCTTGATGATCTCCTTATTTTTCTTCTTTATGTTGGTGGCCTCCAGGCAGGCAGAGTTTGCCGACGTTATGGCCTCGGTTATCTCCTTCTCCAGCTCTTTCACCTTGGTGTCTGTCGCAACGGCCTGACCTTGTGCATTGTTGAGTTGCTTGGAAAGGGAGAGATCCCGGTCAAGGAGGCACTCGATCTAATTGCCGCTTCCTTCAACTTCTTCTCAGCTTTGCTCAACTTGGTCCCTATGGTCTCTTTCTCAGCTTTCAACTTCGAAACTTCTTGCTGGGCCATTTTGTACTTCCTTTTTAATACCTGGCACAGGGCCAAGACTGGCTCAACCTTCCTCGCGATGGCGGCAGCTCAGAGAAGGCTCCGATACGTCCACCTAGCTTGGGCGGCCAGGTCCTCGTCCCGGAAGAAGTTCTCAGTGCCCGACAGTAGCTGGGAGTCGATGAAGAAGCTCGTGTCGACGTTTTTTTCCATGACGGAAAGAACTTGTCCCGGACTGGAGCTTGATTTCCTTTTCTTGGGGCTGGGGATCATGAGCACTTCTGGATCCTCATCCTAAGCACCCGAAGATTGTTCAACCCCCGCGCTTTGCCATAGTGAAGGCTGAGATTAAACCTCCGGCTTGTCGGCTTAAGGGATCTCGGCTTGAGGAGTTGGGAAATCAGAGTACCCGCATCCCCAGGAAATAAGTGAGTTATCTTAAGAATGCTGGTTTTAAGAATGAGTGATTTGACTGAGTGAAGTGATCCCGGCAGCCATCCTAACTATAAACCAGAATAAAACCAAGTTAAGAATTAGGTCACCAATAAAATAGCAATATACAAATTGAGACATCAGGAGAATAACAGAAAGAAGAATGAATTTACCTGCGCAATCCCGACTGGCTTTCCGGTCACCCATAAGGGGATGAGGATTAAGGGGATTGGAACCAAATATTTCCAACAAGACATCGACAATCTGCTGGTTCTGTTGACCCAAACCATCATAGGTCATTTTGATCAGGTAGTTGGAGCCGACACCAAAGCTCCAAGAAATTGGAATACGCCTCTCCCCTTCAAGGGTAAGCCAGAAGGGACGGTGACCTCAGTCTGGCCATACTTTGAAAAAACCTCTTTAAAGCCATGAAAATAATCTTTAAAGAGGTTGAAGATTCTCTAGTTCTGCACAGCCCAGAAAAAGAACTACCCCTTTTTATGCTTACCCTATCGAGAAGGGTTCGTGATTAAGAAGAATAATAGGAAGACTTCGACGGTGGCCAGGAGCTCCAAGTACTCGCAAACCATTTCAAAGCACCGGATGACAACCCATCTGTTCGGATGAAGTTGCGAGGGAGCAACATCACACTGGTTTAAGAGAGTCAAGATAAAGGGAGAAAAAGGAAACCGGACACTGAGGGTGGTGAACATGAGTTTGTACACCCACATCTAGTCAGGGACGCGAGGAGCATCAAGGTTAAGTTGGCAGACGCATTTCTGGAGGCCCGACACCAAAAGTTCGTAATTTGCCTCTTCGGGGCCACTTCTGCACAGTGCTCCTGAGTCACGGAGCTTTTGTAACTCCTCAGCGGTTACCATGGAGGATGTGCTCGTGACATCGGTAGTACACCAAGCATAACGATTCATAGAGGGTCGCTGCACTATACCTACAATGGGGGCACCACTTAAATTGTGAGGTTGGGAGAAGGTTCTAATCCAAAACTAAGTTATTATACAATTAAAACAAAATTATTTTACACTAAACCATTCTAGCCTTAACCACCAAAGGGAACCTATGGAACCCCCCTGAAAGCTAACAAAGCTAGTTTCAGATCCAAAAGGTAACAGCCAGGGACAAATTAGTGTAACAATGGCTGGAAATAAAGCAGAATAACATAAACGAAATATCACTTACTAGTAATAATGAATAGAGAAAGTTGGAAGAGGAAGAATGGCGGCACTGAAGGGGCAAGGCGAAATCCACAACAATGAAGAAGGCGAAGAAGGAACGACAATGACAAAGAAAATAGGGGCAGTAACGGTGGTAGCAGTTGCAAAAAAGAAATGGAAAACGAAGGGGAGATAAAAGCAATAGTGTAAAAAGGAAGAAAAGGTGGTTGCCGTCGAAGAAGAAGCGCGAAAGCTAAGGGGAAAAATAAACCTTTCCGCTGGCTTTCAAATCACACTTAAAAGTGAATTTAATGCTCTGGACACGACAATAAAAGCGACGGCCTCGAGCAACGTGTGGAGGCAACCCCCACGCGCGAAGAAGGCGTTAAGAAGCATGAGCCCTCACTGATGAAGGCGTGTTGGGCTAAGCTAATGCACCAGTCACGAGTTCTTTGCCCTGACGAATTGTGGACACTGTTCTGGCACAACCGATAGGAACCTAAAGTCCATCCCACGAACTCGTGACCCGGTTGTACGATAAAATGTCCATCACATGACACAATCTCCTTAAAGGAGATTTGAACAGCTGGTGGAAGCTTCTAGGGCTGGGCACGAGCAAGAGGGCCCACCCCAACGAATGGGGATAAAGGAAAGGGACCTTCTCCCCTCCTCAGGTATGTCTCTATTACCCTAATGAACCACCTCATCATACAGACGCTTACCTTGGTGTTAGAATGTCCTTGCAGGTGGCTCCACCTGCCAACCCACCGATTACTGCTGGCACTATATCTTATCTCAGTTGGATAGACAACTTAGTTTGACATTGTCTTGATGTGATGCACATTGAAAAAATGTGTTTATTAATATCATGCATACAGTAATAGGTAATAAGCGAATAAAGGACAATGATAAGGTTAGGTTAGAATTGGTGGACATTTACAGGTGAGCAAATTTGAACTTAAAGAGACTTGATAACGGATGATACGTTAAACCAAAGGCGGTGTTCTCTCTAATGAAAGAGAAGAGACAAAATATTTGTTAGTGGATTAGAGGATTAAGATTTTCTGATGGTTATACCTCTAACTTGGGTAGGTGTGTAAATGTGTCACAGGGTTAGCTTGCTGGATTAAAGAGTCATGATTGTAACATCTTCATAGAATCTTTGCTTCTTGTCGCGTTCAGAGAACTTCCAACCAACATCTGGAAACCTTTCACAGAAATAAGTGAGTTCTTTAGGTAGCGTTTGTTTTGCAGTACTGGGACAGAGACTGAGAGACTGAGACACAGTATTATGTTTGTTAGCTCAGAGACTGGTACTAAAAGTTCTGTCTCTGTCCCCAAAATTTCAGTATTTCAGTGCCTCCAAAATATAGGGACACAGGGGACTGATATTTTTAGAAACAGAGACTGAAACTTTAATAATATTTTATACCTAAAATACCCTCATTTTAATTAATTAATTCCAAATTTATTCTTTGTGCAAATTAAATTAGAGTTTTATTCTTGTTTCAACTTTTGTCTCTCACTTGGCACCAAACAGAATACTAAAACTTATTTCAGTTTCTGTCTTTTAGTCTCTGTCTCTCAGTCTCAGTCTTTCAGTATTTGTCTCTGCACCAAACGCTGGAGTTATGTGCTACGAAACTTAGCATTAATGACCTTACAGTCATAGATAAGAACATTCCCATCATAATTTGTAAGCTAGAAAGGATATTTCCTCCATCTTTTTATGACGTTATGGAACACTTAGTATTCCACCTACCATACAAAGCTATGAAGCACGGACACTTCCTTGATTTGTCGTATTTCTGTGTCGGACACATTTCAGACATGACACACATCGACACTTGTTCGACTCGCGTGTCTTCTATGTCCAACCGTGTCTTGATAAAAAATAAAAAATTCTTCTCCGGACACGCCTAAATACCATCATGTATTAGCGTGTCCAATCTTATTTTTAACATGTATTCTAGAAATGAGTTTAGAAATAGTATATATTATTCATTATTAAAGTAAAATATATTTTAAATACTTTATATAATTAAAAAATATTAAAAATAATAAAAAAATTAATTTATATTTTAATATCAATAAAATACTAAAATATCATTACAATTTATTTAAAAAGTACTTTATATTTTATATATATGCCGTGTACTCGTGTCTTATAAGAATTTTAAATTCGCGTATCCGTGTGTCTTATGTCTGTATCGTGTCCCGTGTCCATATTCGTGTCCATGCATCCTAGGTAAGAAGGAATACTAAGTGGGCCGATCTAATTTAGAGCAAAAAGAAATCGATCTAATTTAGGGGCAGAAGCTCCGGCAGCTAGCTCAAGTGACGACAGCAGCCCTAGGCTCCGATGACAGCAACTGTAAAAGCTTTGTAGTGACAACAATGTTCTGGGAATTCAGAAGAACGGAGATTAAAAATAAAACCCTTACCGACAGTGGATCCCAGTAACAGCAGTGCCATTTCGCGACAACCAGGCACGGCGGCGAGACTCGGCAACCCATCATCAACCGCGATGACAGAGTGTGCGACGGCGGTGGCAGCTTCGCGCTGCACGACAGCGCCTTCCCTCTCTCCACTGGAAGCTCTCTCTCTCGCTCTCTGCTCCAGTGACGGTGATGTTTGAGGCTTCACTCGGTAGCAACGTGCACAGCCCTGACGGCGAGATAGCGCCGTCGTCCTTCCTCCCTCTCTCGGCAACAACGACGTTGGCGGCACACTCAACGTGACGGTGACGGCACGGACAACAGCAGCGGCATCCTCCTCTCCTCTGCTCACATGGTTCCTTCTCCTCCTTTGGTCAACATTGACGGCGACGGCAAGGGCACCGGCCCGTCCCCCTTCCTCTCTTCCCTATCCTCTTTCTCCCATTCTATCCTCTCTGCTCAGTGTTTCTTTCTTTTCTTTTGTGTTTTTTTTTTGAAGCAGCTGGTAGTGGCGTTTATGGAAGGGTTAGGGCGGTGAGGTTAGGGAAAATTTAGGATTTTGTTTAGTTAGGGTTAGGGTTGTGTTTTAGGGATTTAGGGTTTTGATTTGGGAATTAGTGTTTATGTAAGGTATTAATAAAAAACCAAATTTAATCCAATAATAATATCTATAAAAATATTATTTAATTATCAACTTAATTTATTTTTAAATTAATACTTCAATTCAATAATTAGAGATAATAAAAATTAATTTCCCTTATAATCATGAAATAAAGTTAATAAACCTAATTATTCAACTTAAAGCATATAAAATTCTTTTTATTATTCAATTACTAAAGTTTTAAATCATAAATAAGAAATTGTTTAATTTATATATAAGATCTCTTAAAATATAATCTTAATTAAATATAATAAATCATAAACAAATTTATTATTTAATTTTGTAAAAATCCGAGGTCTTGTATCCTACCCCACTTATAAAATTTTCGTCCTCGAAAATTAAAGTAATACACAAGATATTTCATAGTCTTAATACTTTACTTTTGAATACTTTAGAAAAGCAAGAAGTGTTAGCGTATATATAAAAATTTTCAAATACTGGATAAACTATAAAACTTAGATATAAGAGAAGAGTGTGGTAATAAGAAGAAGTTACAAGACGGGTTCAAAAGAAAGAGGTTATATAGTGTCGACATTTTACCAAAACTTGAAAAAAAAATACAGAATAAAGTGCTTTTCAATTCGCTTATCACTCTATTCCAAGTTCACTTGAATATCTAACTTTATTCCCAATACTTTATCCTATATGAAAAAGCTCCTTAACTTCCATTCCTTTCAAATTCTCATCTCTATTCATACCCAACTGTTAACTTTAATTTCCAGTAAACTTAATCAAGGTTTTAAACTCACTCGTTATCAAGCGACAGTCTAATCAATCGATCTTATTATTTCAAAAATATATTCTAACACGCACTTAAACATGCTAATGCGGTACCACCATTTCTCGTTGCTAGATCACTTAATTGTCCATCGCATGTCGTTAGCCTACAAATATTGAGCTACTGAACTTCCTTTTAACGACATTTTTTTTGCTGAACTCAAACGTCCTCACCTACAACGTCTCAGACTTTTAAGATTGACTTCCTCATCTACCAATTGTTCCCTGAAGAGCTAACGCATCAGTTTTTACCCCTAAGGATCATGCATAACACTTATATAATGTTCGCTCACAAATCTCGTACCTTCTTCAGAATTTCAACTTTCCAACTCCATCAATAATTTATAACCCCATAACTAGTCACAAGCGTAACACCCACAAACTCTTTCACAAGGAATAAAACTTCTACAACTTCTCATAATGTTGCATACTTACCGCTTCACCTCCTTTATCCACAAACCACGTCTTAAAGAACTAGCACATTGCTTAGTAGACCTAAAGGTCGCATGTAACATTAAAATAATTCTCGAGTTTATCCAAAAGGATACAAGACTTTAGAAAAGAAGGACAACATTTGCAAAAATTTGAGAGAATTATTAGAATTACAAGCAAACGAGGAGGTAAAAGCAATGAAGGGTGTTGGAAGGAAAATTACGTGACAACTTTAAGGGTAACCCCCAAGTCAAAGAAATTCATTTAGGAATAATAAAAAGAAAACACTATAGCGGTTTGAAACGAATGCAAGTTGAGTCAAGGAGCATGAGGTTTATAGAAAAGAAAATCCAAAGCCAATAATTATGCTCACAAGGTTTAAAAGTATGGTTTAAAAAAAATATCTTTTAATACATTAAATATAAGGAATGAAAAGCTCAAGAAAAATTATCTCATGTTCTAAAAGAAATGTATGCAACAAACATTTTGTAAAAGAACGACAAAAGCAGGTATCACAAAAGGCTATATGGTTGAAAGAAAATTAAGTTGCATTTTGTCAAAACAGTTTCCAAGTTAAAGGCAGAATAGGTATAACACCCTACCATACAAAGTCTTATGCTTAAGTCATAATTCAGAGATGGCAAGGTATTACGACCTCTAAAATAAAAATTTAGTACGAATAGTATTGTGAAAAATGATTATAACTAGGAGCGTTTTTAAGAAAAAGGGGTAAACAAAATTCGTAACTCGAAAGCGCAACACTTCGATCGATAACGTAACGAACAAGGATAAACAAACGCGAGATTATATATATACAAGAGAGTGTCAAAAATGGGAATATCAAAACTCAAAATCCGGTTGCGAAGATAACTGGTCCGAGCATAGCAACATATATATACAAGTAAATAAAATAAGAAAACCCCAAGAAAACCCAAAGGGACACAAAGACAGAGAACCTATTCTCCAAAATCTCCTATAAGAGGAGTCATCACAGTTTGTATTATTTAATGGAGATAAAAGTGTCTAAGGGAAAACATAAAATCAAAACAGAGTCCCGAGAACAAAGGATCTTCGCTAATCCAGAAGTCTCCAGCATGCTTCAGCGAGAAGCCTCACGCCCTGCATCTGAAAATCACAAAATCTACATGGGTGAGAACCAGAGGTTCCCAGTATGGTAACAGCTTCCACATATATAACATATAATAATAGACGAAAGCCGAAGGCAATCCTAGAACTTCCTCCAGATAAAATCCAAGCTTATAAACAAGCTAAACTATAAAGGGCATCTGACTAAAGATCCTTCAGTCTAACTAATACTTCCATTTCCAATTCCTTCAGATCTCTCAACCACCAGTAGGAGTATAATATGGCAAACACAGTTATTTCAGACAAGAGATATACAAGTAGGAACAGATAAGGTATTTAGACAAATAGCAAGTAATATTCAGTCAAGTAGGCAATCTCAAACAATTCACATAGTATGCATATGATGAATGCCTGTCCCTAATAGATGATGATATCATCTGTCGGTTATAGAGCCAACCCGACAAGTCCTGGTAGCTAACCATTGGACTGTCATTCTGTCGTGTCTCCCCAACTCGAGTTATACTCAATATAAACTTGATCATAATCATGATCCATATCCATCACCCTCACTGGTGAATTTTTATGGGGGTGAGCTCATCCGGGGCTTTCACAGTGCCCGGCCACCCTGACGACATAAGGTCAAAAGAGCTTCGAGTCTCAACCTGGAGCACGTGGTGGCTAGCCACTGCTTCCTCCCAGGGAAACTCTTATCTGCGATAGTGGAAGTGCAAACATTCACAATTCATTCAACAGCATATATGCATTTATACTTAGCCATAATCATGGCTCCGCCGTAACACGGCAATAATCCAGTCATCTGGCTCACGGTTAAATCCATAACCGGCTAATTCATTAACAATTACGGCCCTTCGGCCCATGGCATAACAAGCACTTCCACCGCCATCCTCCGCATCTCACATAATCATCTTTGATCCTCATTGATCATTCATTTTTCCCTTGCTTCACTCGCAAGTTACCACATTCACTAGCTCCTATTCTCATTGCTAGGCATATCATAATGATTTAAGACACAAGTGGTGAGATCGGAGGCTTAGAAGTGTGAAATTTAGCTTTTAAAACTCAAAAATTAACTTTGGGATGAAAACAGGGCCACGCATGCGCGTACTCCACGCGCACGCGTGGATGGCCTTACAGTTCACCGACGCGTATGCGTCATTCATGCAGACGCGTGGATTGAAAAATAGCCAAACGATGCGTACGCGTCAGCCACGCATACGCGCGGGTACATTTGTGCCCCAGGCACAAAACTGGCACAACTCTGGTACAACTCTCGGAAAAATAGCTGGGCATTTGGTGCAGCGCATCGACGTGCCCGCGCACACCATGCACACGCATGGATGGTGCCTTCTTGAAGAACAACGCGTACGCGCCAAGTGCGCCTGCGCGCGGGGGTCATTCTGCAAAAAAATTTCTAAGTCAAAAGTTGTAGAATTTACAGATTCAACCCTCAATCTTCCGACGGATATAACTTTCACATTTCAAATCGTTTCCCACCCGTTCTTCCAATGGCATGGACATCCCGGATCCAATTTCATTTCTAAATAAGTTTGGTACAAAACAGGGATCCGTAGTCCAAGTTATGTCCCGTCAAAGTATGCCTAAAAACCATGTTTTCATACAAAACCACAAGGTGCCATTTTCAAAGCAAGCCATTTTCAACTCTTTTCAAAATCAACCAAAACATGCCAATTTCAACCCTTTTTGAAATCAATCAAAATGTACCAAAATCAACATCAAGCCTCCTCAACTCACACATCAACACTTCACCATAATCCACAAAACATCATCCCACCATTATAACACTTCTCAATCAAATGGCTAAGAGACAAACACATAAACACGTCATACATACTTTCTCATCTCAATTTCCAATAATACCATTTCCAATTAACCATCATTACACATACTCAATATCATACTCACCGTCAACATGGTGTCACCAATAATTCAACCTCAATTACTCATCAAGCATATATCACAACAAGCATAATTCTCATACATCATACCATCAAGGCATCAATAATCATCATCACATATATGACCACATCATATATCTCAACCATTCAACAACATCAACAATTCAATGCCTATCTTAGGGCCTCTAGCCTAAGTATTTCCTATCACATTACATACTAGATACGAAAAACCGAGACCATACCTTAGCTGATTTCCCAAGCTCAATCGGAGCACTTCTAAACCACTTGTCCACAAGCCCTCTAGGTCTCAACACCTCCAAGAACAGATTTTCACCACAAAAAATCCCTTTTCAAACTTTCCAAGGTCTCAATCAAGCCCCAATATTCACATATACACAACCTAAGCCATAATCATCATACCCATACACAACATCTCAATACCCAAACATCATAGAACAACAAATTACACTAGAGTTGAGAATCTTACCACACCCAAGGTCCAAGGAGAAAAGATTAATCTTCTCCTTCAAGAGAGTTGGGTCCTATAACATCAAAGAGCCCAAAATTTCAACATTTTTGCTCATGAAACTCGAAAACAAGGCTGGAAATTCGAAGAGAAAAATGTGGCTTACCTTAAGGTTGGTTGTATGGGTTTTGTAGAGCTCTTCGCGGTGAACGCGTGGCCGCAAACGGTGCGGCGATCGGAGCTCTAGATCAAAAGTTATGGTGGTTTGAAGATCAACCAAGGGAGAGAACTTGAGAGTGTGTTCTTCCCTTCCCTTCCACCATTTCAGCTTTTGTGTGTGTCAAATGAGGAAAGAGAGTGCTGAAAACTAGGATTTTGGTTTAGTTTAGTTGGGCCAAGGGCCCACTTTGGGTCCAGTTGGCCCGGTTTGGTCCGTTCGGTCCAATCTTGGTCCGAATTCCACAAAATTGGTACCAAAATTCTCGTCTCAATTTCCCCTATTATATTAAGCCATAAAAATCACATTTTTGGCTTTCTAGAGTAAATTCTCATTCATGGGTTAATTAGCCATTAATTAACCGGGTTTTACAATAGGTGAGACTTGAAAAATGAAAATCAATTAGGTTAAAGCCAAAATAATTTCTCGAAAATCTCGAAAGATATTTAGGTACTCAATCAAATAAAGTTATACAGTGAAATCGCAAAAAAGTTTGAAGGAAATCAAAGCTAGTTGGAAAAGAAAAGTTTGGGGCAAAGTTTTAAACTACATTAACTCTCAAGGTACATATTCAAACAGAACGTGTAGAAAAAGTGCAGTAAAGTTGGGAGAAATTCAAACTCTAAAAAAAATCCAAGGTAAATTCTCATAGTTAATAAAGAAAGTGGTGCATTGAAGACAGACAGATTTTTGTTAAATAAGGAAACTTTCAAAGCTTCATGTAAGATAGTGGAGACTAATTTTAGAACAAGTTTGTCAAATTTAATGAATGGCTATGGATGCAATTAAGCGAGAAAATTGATTTAAGGTTTCTTAAGAAGGGAGTCCAAAACTTGTTTTAAAAGTTTACATTATAACTCCAAGAATATGGTTGAAATTGCCATTTCATAGGAACATTCAAGAATATTAAGATGTATTTAAAAAAAGAAATCAGGCCATAAGTAAAGGATCCTAAATTGAAGGAGTTCAAACAAGTTTCACTAGGCATGAGACATTAAATAGGCTTTCAATTGATTCAAAAGAATACAAATCTCATAAGAAAAGGCAACTCAATTAATAGTCTCAATAAAGAACCTTTAACTAAAGAAAGATAATTAATTCGAATAGCATTGATTTGAATTACTACTGTTTTTAATTCGAGTTAGATTGATTCAAATTATATAGACACATGCTTTTGGTTGATCCATGTCACATTTTTTGGTTTGGTTGAATCATGTAATATCTCATCCAAGCTGGCTTAATACTGCGATTTACCTAAATTAAATATACATATGATGTTAAAACAAAAAAAGCGAGAAACAAATTTATGAGAGAATGTTTACTTGAACCAAAACTAACAAATAATATATAAATAGAAAATAGATTCAGAAAAATTATATTGTTATTGTTGTAAAACAACTAAATAAATAAGGAAGATGTAAATATAAAATAAGAAAGTGTAAATAAGAAACTCTAGTATTACTATTCACTACAATTACTATCACAATATAATTAATATATTAATATTGTAGTATAAGAAAGAGAGAATAGTATAAGAGAGAGAGAAGAGATTGTTGTTATTGCTTGTACGAAGGTGAAACTACATTTCACTATTTATAGAGGTTACATGCTTGCTTTTTCAAAACCTCTTTAATGCCATTCACTTTAGAGAATGTGAACCGCCCACAATGAATGGGCATCCACGTTATAACCTTATCACAACACTCCCCCTTGGATGACCATTTAGGATAATGCCTCGTTAAAACCTTACTAAAGAAAAATTCAGTGGGAAAAAACCTTAGTGAAGGAAAAAGAGTACAATATCCTTTGTGATGGGGCTGCCTCATTAAAAACCTTGTCAAGGAAAACCCAATGGAAAAAAACCTGACCAAGGAAAAAAGAGTACAGTCTCCCCCTCTTGCCGACATCATTTAATGTCTCGAAATCGGCGCATCCCAATCTCATGTACCAATCTTTCAAAGGAGGATTTTGGGAGTGACTTTGTGAATAAATCTGCCAGATTATCACTTGAACGGATCTGTTGGTCATCAATTGTCCCTTAATTTTGAAGATCATGAGTGAAGAAGAATTTTGGAGAAATATGCTTTGTTCTATCACCTTTGATGTATCCACCCTTAAGTTGAGCAATGCATGCTGTATTATCTTCAAACAGGACAGTTGGAGCTATCTTATGATCAATCAGCCCACATGATGACAGAATATATTGAATCAGACTCCTCAGCCAAAAACACTCGCGACTAGCTTCATGAATCGCTAGTATTTCAGCATGATTAGAGGATGTTGCTGCTATCGTCTGTTTCGTGGATCTCCATGATATAGCTGTACCACCATATGTGAACAGGTATCCTATTTGAGATCTCCCTTTATGTGGATCAGACAAGTAGCCAGCATCTGCATAGCCAACTAGTTGTGACTTGGATCCATAGGGATAAAACAATCCCATATCAACCGTTCCATGAAGATATCGAAAGATTTGTTTGATTCTACTCCAATGTCTTCTGGTTGGAGAGGAACTATATCTTGCTAGTAAATTCACAGCAAATGATATATCGGATCGTGTATTATTAGCAAGATACATTAGCGCTCCAATAGCACTAAGATATGGTACTTCATGACCAAGGATATCTTCATTCTCTTCTTTAGGACGATATTGATCCTTTTCCACATCCAAAGATCTTACGATCATTGGGGTACTCAAGGGATGTGACTTATCCATATAAAATCTTTTCAAGATCTTTTCTGTGTATGTCGTTTGATGAATAAAGATCCCATTTTTTGTATGCTCGATCTGCAGGCCGAGACAAAATTTAGTCTTTCCAAGATCTTTCATCTCAAACTCTTCTTTTAGAGTTTTTATAATTGTTGGAATCTCTTCAAGAGTTCCAATGATATTTAAATCATCAACATACACAGCAATTATAATGAACCCAGATGCAGATTTCTTTATGAAAACACATGGACAGATATCATCATTCTTGAATCCATTTTTGGCCAGATACTCAGTAAGATGATTATACCACATTCGTCCAGATTGCTTTAGACCATATAAAGATCTTTGCAATTTGACTGAGTATAACCCTTGCGAATATTCATTGGATGGTTTAGATATCTTTAATCCTTCAGGGACTTTCATATAGATATCACGATCTAATGAGCCGTAAATAGGCTGTTACCACATCCATTAAATGCATATGCAGTTGCAGATAAACTGGCCAAATAACGCAATGTTATCGCATCCACTACAGGGGAATACATTTCTTCATAATCTATACCGGGCCTTTGTGAAAAACCTTGTGCCACAAGTCGGGCTTTGTAGCGCACAACTTCATTTTTTTCATTTCGTTTTCTCACAAATACCCATCTGTATCCAACATGTTTTTGATCTTCTGGTGTACGGACTACAGGTCCAAAGACTTCATGTTTTGCAAGTGAGTCTAACTCAACCTTCATGGCTTCTTTCCATTTTGGCCAATCATTCCTTTGTCGACATTCTTCGACTGATCTTAGCTCAAGATCCTTACTTTCATGCATGATATTTAATGCAATATTATATGCAAATATTTCATTGACAATTGTCTTATTTCGGTCCCATTTCTCTTCTGTAAAGACATAATTTATCGAGATCTCATCATTTTCATAATTTTTAGGTACCTGAACGTCTTCTGGCGTTATATCAGAATTTTAGACAACTGCAGGTGTCTTTATAATATCTTTTTCAACAGGAATAGTATTTACCTCTTTTCTCTTTCGAGAATTTCTATTTTTGGAATCGACAGGCCTGCCACGCTTCTGGCGTTTATTTGCTTCAGTAGCTATTTTTTCTACTGGAACATCAATTCGAATTGTGGCATTTTCCGCCCTGCCACGCTTCTGGCGTGAATTTGCTTCAGCGGCTACTTGTCCTACTGGGACATCAATTCGAATTGGGGCATTTTCCGGTGGTATAAGCTTTGGTTATCCTCTTTATATCGAAAAATACATCAGGCAATTCATTTGCTATTCTTTGCAAATGTATAATCTTTTGAACTTCTAGTTCACATTGCCCTGATCGAGGATCTAAATGCATCAACGATGATGCATTCCAATTAAGTTCCTTTTCAGGAAGCTTATTCTCTCCCACTAATGTTGGAAATTTTGATTCATTAAAATAACAATTCGCAAACCGAGATTTAAATACATCTTCAGTTTGTATCTCAGCATACCTCACTATAGAGGGAGAATCATATCCAACATATATCTCCAATTTTCTTTGGGGTCCCATTTTGGTGCGATTAGGTGGTGCAATGGAAACATATATCACACACCCAAATATTCTTAAATGGGAAATATTTGGCTGCTGGCCAAATGCTAATTGCATAGGAGAGAACTGATGGTAACTCGTTGGCCTCAAATGAATAAGTGCTGCGGCATGTAAAATAGCATGCCTCCAAATCGAAGTTGGGAGATTTGTTCTCATAAGTAAGGGTTTAGCAATTAATTGGAGGCGTTTAATAAGTGATTCTACTAACCCATTTTGTGTGTGAACATAAGCTACTGGATGTTCAACACTTATTCCATTAGCCATACAATAAGCATCAAAAGCTTGGGAAGTAAATTCACCAGCATTATCAAGACGAATTGCTTTGATTGAATTTTCTGAAAATTGTACGTTTAACATAAGCACACATTTGACCATCTCGAAGATGCATCTATCAGGACCATAAAATATCTAAAAGATCCACATGGTTGATACATAGGTTCACATATATCACCTTGAGTCATTTCTAGGAATTCAGGGGACTCAAATCTAATCTTTACTGGTGGTGGCCTTAAAATTAACTTCTCTTGAGAACACACAGCATAACAAAATTCACTAGATTTAAGAATCTTCTGGTTCTTTAGTGAATGTCCATGGGAGTTTTCAATAATTTTCCGCATCATGGTCTCCGCATCATGGTTGTTCCCGGATGACCCAATCTATCATGCCAAGTTATGAATTCATTTGGGCTAGTAAACTTCTGGTTTATAATGGCATGTGATTCAATTGCACTAATCTTGGTATAATACAATCCAGATGAAAGTGAGGGTAACTTTTCTAATATAACTTTCGTATTTGAATCATGAGTTATGATACATAAATACTCATGATTTCCCTCATTCATTGTCTCAACATGATATCCATTTCGGCGAATATCTTTGAAACTCAACAAGTTCCTCAAAGACTTGGTAGATAATAGTGCATTATTTATTACAAATTTTGTTCCTTCGGGAGACAAAATTATAGCTCTTTCGGAGCCTTCTATCACATTGCCCGAGCCAATAATAGTATTAACATACTTTTCTTTTGTCACAAGATGGGTAAAATATATAGTACTTTTAAGAATAGTGTGCGAACTTGCACTATCCGCAAGGCAAATATCTTTAGGATATATCCTTGCCATTTTTCTTCAAAACAAATAATAATAATAAAATGAGTAGAAGTACATACACAGTAAAATTATTCACATGAATACTTAACAAACACATACATATATCAAACTATTCCATCATTGATCAAATAGCCAATATTTCCTTCAGAATTTTTAAAGAAATTAGATACATCATAATGAGTGGTGAAATTTTCATCATTTGAAACAAAATTTGTTTCCTTTCCTTTGTCATCCTTTTTTTAAGGATGCTTGATAAAGATCAACTAGATGCCTTGGGGTACGACAGGTACGTGACCAATGGCCCTTTCCACCACAACGGAAGCATTTATCCTCAATTAATCCATTTTGCCCATTATTTCTTTCTTTATCCCACTTCTGGTGAGATCCTTTCTTGTGAACATAATTCATTTTCCTTCCATAATTTTTCTTGCTACCAAAGCCTTGTCATTTACCTCTTCTGGGGTTATGATTTGCCACATTTGCTTCAGGAAATGGGGCGGCGCCAGTTGGGTGCGTTTCATGATTTCTTAAGAGCAACTCATTGTTGCGTTCAGCAACAAGAAAGCAAGAAATTAACTCAGAATATTTTTAAATTCTTTTTCTCGATTGCTACTGCAGGAGCACATTCAAGGTATGGAAGGTCGAGAAGGTTTTCTCTAACATATCGGGCTTGAGGAAGTATCACATGATTGTACCTTTCTTCAAGGTCTTTAATTTCCACAGATCTGCAGGATCTTTTAATGTGGGATATTCATTTTTCAATCATACATCAAGATGACGATGAAGGAAAATTACGGCTTTGGCTTTATCCTTTTGGAATGTATTATTTTCAGCCTTAATGGTATTTCCAAGATCCATTAAATCAAGATGGATTTTAACATCTATATCCATGATAAATAATTATTTCGAAATATATCAAGAGCATTAAATTTAAGATGAGAGAGCTTCAACATAATGAAAATTTGTTACCTGGAGTCTTCTAAAATTTCATTAGAGCTTCGTGCTGATAACATGTTGTAAAACAACTAAATAAATAAGGAAGATGTAAATATAAAATAAGAAAGTGTAAATAACATTGTTCTGAAAACCGGACCAGACCGAATTAACCGGGAACCGGTCATCTGGCCGGTCCGGTTGACCTCCAAAACCTCTCTGCAAAAAACGGTTAAAAAATCGGTTAAACTGGTGGTTAACCGGTGAACCGGACAAACCGGGCGGGTTTTTTGAAGTTCCGGTTTTTTAAAATAGCCCAAAACGGCGTCGTTTTGTGACGCAAAAAAAAAAAAAAAACAAAACCCACGACCCACTAACCTAACCCACCCCCAAATCATTCAGTACTCAGTTGTCACCACACGCCTCCCTCAACCCTACTTTCCTTTTCCTCCAATGAGCAGAGGGACTCCACAATCGATGCCGGCAGTGAGCCAGTGACCACCGTCGCGACCGACGAACGCCGTGAAGAACACTCCTACCGTCGCGGGTCGTCGCGCACCATTGCGGCTGCTGGGTTTTTGGGTTTTGGTCGCGGGTCGTGAAGCACCGTTGCGGGTTCTGGGTTTCTGGGTTTTGGTCACTGGTCATGAAGCACCGTTGCGGGTTCTGGGTTTCTGTCTTTCTGGCTTCTGGGTTTCAAGCACTGTTGCGGGTTCTGGGTTTCTGGCTTCTGGGTTTCTGGTTTTCTGGCTTCTGTTCGTGCTATTTTCCTGGCTTCTGTTCGTTCTTCACTTGCGGTAAGTTCTGGGTTTCTGGCTTCCATTCGAATGTTGCATAAATTTGTTCTTCAATTCTTTGTGAGAGGAATAAATTTGTTCTTCAATTTTTTGTATGTTGAATAAATTTGTTGAAATGTTGAATAAATTTGTTTGTTTGCTGGCTTCATGATTCTGAGGTTATTCATTCATGAATTTCGATTTTCTCTGCTTGATTTTGATTTTTTCTGCTTGATTTTGATATCTGTTCATGATTTTGTTTAATGGCTTCATTATTTGTTTGTTTGCTGGCTTCATGATTCTGAGGTTATTTGTTCATGAATTTGTTTGCTGAAGATTCTGGTAGGTGAGTCCTCTCCTCTTTACTGTGTTCTTGCTGTGTTGTGTATTGAAAAGTTGTTCTTGCTATGTTATGATATGGAATGGTGTGCTATTGCAATTCTTGCAATCCTCTTTGCTGTGTTTTTGGCTGTGTTCTTGTTATGGTATTAATAATTATTCTTTTGCTGTGTTATTGATTAATTGTTAATAATTTATATTACACAATAATCTGTATTTTTTGTTAATAATCTTGCTGTTTTGTTCTTGGTGTTGTATTTAAACTGCTGATGGTGTTGTAGTTATTAACAATTTAGACATAAGTGTCATGTTATTTACATGGTTTTGATTTTTATGCTTGTGTATTTTTAGTCTTGTTTCAAAAATGTTTCAAAAATGTATGTATGGAAGAATACTATATGTATACGCTGCATATTTATGCTTAAGTGCTGACTCTACATAGCTCTCTTCTTCAAGTTCTGCTCTTTATTATGTGAAATTTTAAATTTTATTAAGTTAGAAATTATTAAATTTATATATTTAAAATTATTTTTAGATTTTTAATAATTTTATTTAATATTTAATTAAACCGGTTGAATTCCGGTTAAACTCCGGTTAAACTAATGAACCATTGAACCAGTAACCTCACCGGTTCATTGACCGGTCCGGTTCTCGCAACCTTGGTAAATAAGAAACTCTAGTATTACTATTCACTACAATTACTATCACAATATAATTAATATATTAATATTGTAGTATAAGAAATAGAGAATAGTATAAGAGAGAGAAGAGATTGTTGTTATTACTTATACGAAGGTGAAACTACATTTTACTATTTATAGAGATTACATACTTACTTTTTTAAAACCTTTTTAATGCCATTCACTTTAGAGAATGTGAACCGCTCACAATAAATGGACATCCACATTACAACCTTATCACAACAGTTATATCAATTATTATTATTATTGTCACTAATCAAAATACAAGGTCAAAATAAGAATTTAATTTTAGTTTGACACATTTTGAAAGAAATTAATGCATTCAAGATAAAATGCGAATACATTTGTAACTTTTTTTTAATGTTTGATATTTTAAATATATACTTTACTAATTTTGCCATGATTTTGATTATCGAAAATTTATTTTACTAAGCAAGGATATTATTCTAGTCAACCTAAATTAATTTTGATATAAATATTATATAACTTTTATTAATTTAATTTTTAACGCTATTGATTATTATTCAACCTATGGTATACCAAGTTAAAGTCTAGCATATGGTATACATTTTATTTCTTTTTCCTTACTTAATTTTTACAATATTTAACTTAGATAGATGTAATAAATTATTAAATTTACATCTTTGAGTTGTATGTAATTAGCAACATACATTCTGTCCCATAAAACAACAAAGATTGCGACAGTCTGGGTTGATTTGTTTTCCACCCTCCAAGACAGTAACACGCCTTCCTAACCCATCTGCTCCACCAATTTGATTTATATCTTCTATTGTATTAGCTGCAGGTACACAATCACATTTTTTTTAATCCACGAGTAAAGTATATTTTTTATCCTTAAAATTTTTTAAAAATTTTAAAAATATTTATATATTTTATTTATTTTAATTTTGTCATAAAAATTTTCGATTTATATCAAATATATTTTTAATGACTAATTTTTTAAAAAATTTAAAATTAATTTAACAATAATTCCACAAAAACAACTTTTAATACGAATAAATCAGATATAATTCTCGTGTATTATTAATTTATTATTAGATTATTAGTCTTAAACTTTCTAAAAATTTAAAGTTAACAAGTAATTTAAAAGCCCTTTATAAACATTTTGATGATATATAAAGCAATTGCTACAACACACCTGCTCCTGATGGTGGAGGACAAGCTTTTGCTGGGAAGTCCCGAGCCAGAACCTTGGAAGGGATTATAACAATTACGGCTAAAATTGCAATCAAAATAGCATTTTTGAAAGCCATCTTTTAGTTGCAAAAAGAAAATAGAGCTTTATTTTGAATAGAAAAGAAAGATAAAAGGAAACAGTAGTAGATAACTTAAGTTACTAGGTATAAATAGGGGAATTGCGTTGTTAAACTAGATTGACCTGATATATAATTAATGTCTATGATTTTTTAAATTTATATAATAAATGAATAAAATTGTATCTTTAAAATTAAATTTAATAATTAAAAGTTATATAATATTTATATCAAAATAAATTATTTTAAATTAAAAATAATAATATATAAAATAAAAAATAATAATTAATATATAAAAATATAATATTTTGTTATTAATTTTACTGTAAAATATATATTTTATTTGTAAAATACGATTTTCAGATGTATTGAGTATACTCGAAATTGTCCCAAAAATGACATAAGATAAAAATGACAAATTTAAATAAAAAATATATTTTAAATTTAGCCTGGATATTAAACACCCTAGATATAAATATGTTAAACAAAATTACAAATATCCGCCTAGTAAAGTATATATTTAAAAGAATAATATTACACATTTAAATTTTTTTGTTAATTAAATCTCTTAAGTTAGTCTAACATAATAAAAATTAATTACAGTTAACATTATTTTAAGTTTTATTCCTTAACTTAGTTTGACTTGGTTCATACAAAAATTTAAATGTGTAGTATTATTTTATTTAAAACATCAAACATTAAAAACTGTTATAAATGCATTCACATTTTATTTAATGCATTAATTTCTTTCCAAATGTGTCAAACTAAAATTAATTTCGTTCTCATTTGAGCTTTTATTTTGAATAGTGACAGATGTTAAAATAATAATAATAATAATAATAATAATAATAACAATAATAATAATAATAATAATTTTTTATATAACAATATAATTTTTCTGAATCTATCTATCTATCTATTTATATATTATTTGTGAGTTTTGGTTTAAGTGAAGTAACATTCTCTCATGAATTTATTTTTCTCACGTTTTTTTGTTTTAACTAACATCGTATGTATGATATGCAATATAAATATATAATATATTAGTGTATATACCTATATGGCATGAAAAGTATTTATTTAATTTATGTTTTTATTAATATTTTTTAAGTTTACTTTTTACTAATCTATTTAGTTTATTAAAAATAAGTAAGAGTCCTAACTTATCTTTCTAATTTCTAATAAATAAATTTTTGCATTTTTATCTTTTTTATATTTTTAAAAAATAATATATATTTAAAATTTTTACTCATTTTAGTATTAATAGAATAATTAGAAGATGAATTAGGTAGTCTAATTATTACTCATATCGTATTATTCTATATTATATTTTTGTATAAATATTTTTAATAATTACTAAAAAAATATATATAAATTTTTATTACATATTCATATATGATTTATTCTATCCTACTTGATGAGGTAAGACTTTATTGTTATACTCATATATGATTAATAAAAGTTAACAAGTTGTATTGCAACGGTGTAATTTTAAATAAAATAGCTAAAATAGAAATTCTGTAAATTAAATAAGATAAATACGTATATTATTTTCTTAAATGGATGAATGTGAGAAAATCAATTTGAAAACATCATCAAATTTTCCTTCTAACCCTACTTATTATTCAAAATATCAATTCCCATGATTCAATAATTTCTATTGTATCTATAATATAATTCTCGATTAGATTTTCTATTGACTCTCTCTCTCTCTCTCTCTCTCTCTCTCTATATATATATATATATATATATATATATATATATATATATATATTCACTATTTGTTAAAAGTCGATGTAAATAGTGAGAACTCAATTCAAATACCCACATTAAATCATTCCAAAGTTATTAAGTCTTTTTTTTACTAACACTATCTAATAATATATTGTAAATTAAATAATATCTTTCAAAATTTTAAGTTACATAAACACAAATAAATAATTTTAATCATTAACAGAATTATATACATATTTATAAAAACAGAAATGCTACTCAATCATTGACAAATTTATAAACTGTTTTTTATAATTAATTTAAAAACAGAAATGCTACTCAATCAATAATATTCACTTATTAGTCCAACACCTCAACCTATATATATAACATAATTCAATTTCTAATGTTGGTCATCAATTTTTTAATATTGCAATTATTTTTTAATTATTTTATATATCTATTTTTCACAATTTTTTTATCAGCTACATACCATAAAATTTCAAAATCATTGTTAATTGATCTCATTTATATTGACTTTTTTATTTCTATTTTTTTATCACCGTTTTATTTTTTTTTTCGTTACTCAAATTTCTATAACACTGTTACACCCTCAATTCTCTTTTCTTCATCTATATTCATCCACTAGTATTCATCTTAAAATTATCCATTTCGAAAATTAAAGACGCATTATAACATACATGTCACATCATCATATTTCAAATCTAACCTTACACGACTACACGTGATTACATTATATCTTAACGATGAGTTTGGAAAACTCTAAATTAATTTGATGATGAAAAAACATTATTAAAATATTTAATTACAAAATTATTAATTTGATCTTAATTCACATTTGCTTAATTAATAATTTTGTTGCGCAGATTTTACCTTGGGCCGGAAAACAAAGATGTTGCTAGCCCAAAATTAAAAATCAGCATTGCTACATGAGGCTGAATTATTAAATGGGCCAGAATAAATATTATTGTTGCAAGCCCAAACAAATGCTTTCTTATGTGCTCTATGCTTGATCCGAAATCAATTTTATCAGGAAAGCAAATGTTAACCAAATGGGCCAGTATTAATCTCAATGTTACAAGCCCAAATTCTATTAGTGATAAATGATTCCAATCTTGGTCCGAAACCAAGGAAAAATGAAAGCAAAGTGCTTCCAACGGAACCAAGTCTTTAACCATGTGATGGATTTCAAAATCTATTACATTGTTAATTAATGCATGGGGAACATGAGAGAGAAATTCAGCTGATTTGATTGATGGCTATTATGACAAACACGCCACTCTAAGCTAAGGGAAGTAAAAGCAAGCTATTCTCAAATTTAATGTGTTTAACCACTCTACATTGCTTTTCTTCAGATTCTTTCATTCTCTCTCATCTCTTTCTTCTTCTTTCTTCGGTCCTTGTCTAGGAAACAATGGAAGAAATGTTCTTCAACCAAGAAAAGGAAGAAGCTGCATGCATCAAGACCATCAAGTTAATGATGGCAGGAAAAAGAAAAGTATGTAGTGGCTGAGATTGTCACCAAATGTGGTTAGATTTGGTGAGGTAATCTCGGATCCTTCATGCTCAGAAAAGGAAGATGAAGATTCGGCCAGCAAGGGAGATTCTTGAAGCATGGCTTGTCTTTGATTCTGCTCAACCACCACAGGGAGTAGCTAGAGTGGCGAAGTGATGGTTGAAGGCAGAGATTGAAGCAGATGAAGTCATCATCATCATGAAGCATCAAGGGCCAGAAATCCATCTTGGAAAGGAAGCCAAGGATGGAGTGCCCGGATTGATGAAGAGTGATGATCAAGGAAGGACTAGAGGTAATTGCATGTTGGTTAATGCATGGTTATCTCTTCTCTCTCTGTGTGGCCGAACCGGTTCTGTGTTGTTGAAGGAAGAAGAAGTTGGTTCGGTTTTGGCTTCAAGTGTGGAGGCTTTCCTCTTCTTTAAAAAGGGAGAACAACCACTGTTTGAAGCAAGGAGAAAATTTGAGAGTGCAAGGCACAGAGTTCTCAGAGCTACCTGAGCTAACAGTTTTCTCTTCTCCTTCAATGTATTCAGTTTAGTATTTTTCTGTTTAATTTTGTCATGTCTTGAGTCTCATGGAAAAAAGGCAAACAAGTGAGGTTTGTACGAAAAAGCCATAGAGCGGAAAAAGGCAGAGAGTGCAAAATTAAAGGAAAAAGCCATAGATGTCTTAGAGGTCCTTTGTTCATCTATGTTGTGTTTTATGATTCTGTGGGAATCCCCTTGTAAGTTGGGTTAGCACTTTACAAGTTGTAATCAGATTGATTATAGTGAAATTCCATCATGTTTGTGATGGAGACTGGATGTAGGCTGCACTGCACTTAGCAGCCGAACCAGGATATATCTGGGTGCAATCTTCTTCTCCTTTCTACTCCATTTCTGTTTTCTACTACACAGGAGCAAAAACCAGAATTATCTCGTGCCAAGTGATGAGACAAAAAGAAAAGTCTCATGGCAAGGGACGAGACAAAACAAAGTTGCTCGTGTCCAGTGACGAGCAAAAACAGAAAAGTCTTCTCTGAAGGTCAGCAAGTGTTAGCATCGTAAAAAAGTGGCTAAGATTCAACCCCCCCTTCTCTTAGCCACTGAAACCATCAATTGGTATCAGAGCTTGGTCTCAAAGAGATCAAGCTTTGCATCTTGGAGTAAAGATCCTCATGGCAGAAAACAGTGGCGCAAATGTGGTGTCTTACAATCTGGCTGAAGGTCAATCAAGCAACAGACCTCCCCTTTTCAATGGAAAAAATTATACCTATTGGAAGGAGAGGATGAAGATATTTGTACAAGCAGTAGATTACAGACTATGGAAGATCATCCTAGAAGGTCCTCAATTCCCATCTACCACAAGTGCTGAAGGAGTAGTCACTCTTAAACCAGAAGCAAGCTGGACCGAGGAAGATAGGAAGAAGGTGGAGTTAAATGTCAAGGCAATAAATCTGCTCAACTGTGCTATCAGTTTTGAGGAATACCGACGAGTATCACGATGCACAACGGCAAAGGAAATCTGGGACAAGTTGCAAATCACTCATGAAGGAACCACCATTGTAAAGAAGACTTGGACAGACATGTTGAACAGGGAATATGAAATGTTTGCAATGAAGGAAGGAGAGTCCATTGATAAACTGTTCGAACGGTTCAACTCCATCATTGTTGGCTTAGATGCTCTGGGAATTACACATTCTGAATCTGTGCTAGTGAGAAGAGTGTTGAGATGTCTCACAAAAAAGTGGGAAACAAAATATTTAATTATTTCTGAGAGCAGTAGTTTAGATTCCATGACACTTGATGATTTGAGAGGAAATCTTCTAGCCTTTGAAAACACCTATTTGAAAAAAGATTCAAAAAAGAAAAGAATTGCTTTTTCTTCTATGACTAACCCTCTGGATGATGAATCCAGTGATAACTCTTCTGAAAATGAGTTTGTGTTGTTTGCAAAAAAATTCAGGAAAATGGTGAAGCTCAAAGGCAAAGGCAGCAGCTCAAGGAAGATGAAGAAAGACCTTAGCAAAGTAACTTGTTACAATTGCAAGAAAATGGGTCACTTCAGATCTGATTGTCCCAAGTTGAAAAAGGAGGAGAAGCCGAAAAGAATGAAGAGGAAGGGACTGATGGCCACATGGGAAGACTTGGAGAATGACTCAGATGATGATGATGATGAGGAAACCGAGACCAAGTCACAGCCTTGTCTCATGGCAAATGAGGTAGATCAGGTATCATTTCAAAACCCTGACACTGAAGACCTTCATCTTATGATAGATCACCTCTCTGAAAAAATAAGATGTTTTCTAACTGAGAATCAAGATCTTGAACAACAAAATTTCATTCTTAAAGCTGAAAATGATTTTCTCAAAGAAAAACTAAGAGAGGCCGAAACTGCTTGTGATCTTGTGGAAGAGAATAAGCAGTTAAAAGCCCAAGTTAGAAGCTGTGAAAATGACCATTCTGTCCTTGCATATGTGAATTGTTTTAAGCAAAATGAAGAGTTGCTCAAAGAGGTTAAAAGACTTAAGGAAGACTTAGCTAAGTTCACCCAAAGTTCTGAAAATTTGAATCAAATCTTGGCTAGTCAAAAACCTCTTTATGATAAAGCTGGGTTGGGATTTTATAAATCTGAAAAATCACATTTTGAAAACATTGCTTCATCTTCAAATGATGTAAAGTATCAAGACCCAACTTACTTTAACAAAGCAGCAACTCCAAGATTTTGTAGACTATGTAACCGAAGTGGTCATTTTCCAGTTCAATGTTTCTTTGGTGAAAGAATGATAGGTGATAAAGTTTACAAGGTTGTTTTTTATTACAATGATTTGGGACATAAGAGATGGTTTAACGTGAAAGAATCCAAGAAAATTTGGATACCTAAGGTCACTTAAGCTTATTTTGTAGGTATGCCTAGCATCCAAGAAGAAAGAAAATATGTGGTACATGGACAGCGGATGCTCTAGGCACATGACCGGAAAGACAACCTTCTTCATAAAGCTTGATGAATTTGATGGAGGGCTTGTCACTTTTGGAGATGATGCAAAAGGAAAAATAGTGGCTGTTGGGAAAGTTGGTAAAAACTTTTCATCTTGTATAAATGATGTGCTTCTTGTAAATGGTTTGAAACATAACTTACTTAGTGTTAGTCAATTCTGTGATTTAGGTTTTGATGTTATTTTTAAGAAGTTTGTTTGCTTGGTTGTTTGTGAGAAAACTGGGGATATTTTATTTGAAGCCAAGAGATGCAACAATGTGTATGGATTAACTCTTGAGGATTTAAAGGAACAAAATGTAACATGTTTTACATCTTTTGAATCTGAAAAATGGCTTTGGCATAGAAAGTTGGGACATGCTAGCATGTACCAAATTTCTAAGCTAGTTAAAAGGAATTTGGTTAGAGGAATTCCAAACATCAAGTTTGATAAGGATCTTACTTGTGATGCATGTCAATTGGGCAAGCAAGTAAAATCCTCTTTTAAATCAAAAGATGGAATCTCAACCAAAAGGCCATTAGAAATGTTGCATATTGATTTCTTTGGTCCTACTAGAACTCAAAGTTTAGGAGGTAAACACTATGGTCTTGTAGTGGTAGATGATTACTCTAGATTCGGTTGGGTACTTTTCCTTGCTCATAAGAATGATGCATTTTATGCTTTTTCCACCCTTTGCAAGAAAATTCAAAATGAAAAGGATTTGAAAATTGCCCATTTGAGAAGTGATCATGGAAGAGAATTTGAAAATCAAGACTTTGAAAAATTCTGTGATGACTTAGGGATTTCTCATAATTTTTCATGTCCTAGAACACCCCAACAAAATGGGGTGGTTGAAAGAAGGAATCGAAGCCTTCAAGAAATGACTAGGGCCATGCTATGTGAGAATGAAATTCCTAAATCTTTATGGGCTGAAGCTGTGAACACAGCATGTTATATTTTGAATAGAACAATCATTAGAAAAGGGTTAAAGAAAACTCCTTATGAGATATGGAAAGGAACCCCTCCAAATCTTAAGTACTTTCATGTTTTTGGATGTAAATGCTTTGTGCTTAATAATAAAGAAAATCTTGGAAAATTTGATCCAAAATCCTATGAAGGAATGTTTGTTGGATATTCCACCACAAGCAAGGCCTATAGAGTTTATCTCAAGGAGCATAGGACAATAGAGGAATCCATACATGTTACTTTTTGTGATTCTAACTTAATTCCCAGTACTGTGATAGATAATGATTCAGATAGAGAAGGAGCTGGAACAAGCAAAGAAAATCCCAAATCTGTCCAGAATGAAGAATCTGCCAGTACAGTTTTGTCTCGTCAGATTGGAGGAGACACTTCCGTTTTGTCTCCTGAGCAGGCACGAGCAACTGAAACAGTGAGACCACCAGAAGTTCATCAAAACTCTACACCTATCCGAAAGCCTAGAGAATGGAAGTCTATGAAGGGTTATCCTCATGACTTCATCATTGGTGATCCCTCTCAAGGAGTAACAACAAGATCATCCACCAAAAGGCAAACCGAACCTAGCAATCTTGCTCTCTTGTCACAAATAGAGCCCAATAATGTCAAACAAGCTCTTGAGGATCCATCATGGGTTAAAGCAATGCAAGAGGAGCTTGCTCAATTTGACAAGAATAAGGTTTGGACACTAGTACCTCATCCGGATGGTAAGAAAGTTACCGGTACTAAGTGGGTGTTTAAAAATAAACTTGGTGAGGATGGACAAGTTGTTCGTAACAAGGCTAGATTAGTGGCCCAAGGTTACGATCAAGAAGAGGGTATTGATTTTGATGAGTCTTTTGCTCCGGTAGCTAGAATGGAAGCAATTAGGTTGCTTCTTGCCTATGCTGCCCATAAGGGTTTCAAAATGTTTCAAATGGATGTTAAGTGTGCCTTCCTTAATGGTTTTATTGATAGGGAAGTGTATGTGGCTCAACCCCCCAGTTTTGAACATAAAGAATTTCCAAATCATGTTTTTAAATTAACTAAGGCTCTTTATGGCCTTAGACAAGCTCCAAGAGCTTGGTATGAAAGGCTTAGTGCCTTCTTGTTGGAAAATCATTTTCAAAGGGGAACCACCGACACTACCTTATTCATTAAAGCATCTAATGATGATATCCTTCTTGTTCAAGTTTATGTTGATGACATTGTATTTGGTTCGGCCAATGTTTCCTTGTGTGAAGAGTTTGGAAAACTCATGACTAGTGAGTTTGAGATGAGTTTAATGGGAGAGCTTACTTTCTTTCTTGGCCTCCAAATTAAGCAAACTCCTAGTGGTACTTTTATTCACCAAGGAAAGTATGCAAAAGAACTTGTCAAAAAGTTTGGCCTAGAAAATTCTAAATCAATGGGCACTCCTATGCATCCCAATACTAAACTTGAAAAGGATGATGATGGCCAAGATGTGGATGAAACAAGGTATAGAGGAATGATAGGTTCACTTATGTACCTTACCTCCTCTAGACCGGATATAGTCCAAAGTGTGGGTGTATGTTCAAGGTTTCAATCACATCCAAAAAAATCCCACCTTACGGCTGTTAAACGCATCATTAGATACATTAAGGGAACTTGTAATTATGGATTATGATATCCTAAATCTGATGACTTTTGTACAGTAGGTTTTTGTGATGCAGATTATGCGGGAGATCGGGTGGATAGGAGGAGCACCTCCGGCATGTGTTGCTTCCTTGGAAGCTCACTCAACATGTGGTCAAGCAAGAAACAAGCCACAGTGGCTTTATCCACTGCTGAAGCCGAATATGTTTCCGCATCTGCATGTTGCTCACAATTAATTTGGTTAAAAACACAATTGGAAGATTACAAATTAAAAATCAATAGTATACCCTTATTTTGTGATAATATGAGTGCTATAAACATTTCAAAAAATCCTGTTCTGCACTCAAGAACTAAGCACATTAAGATAAAATATCATTTCATTAGAGAACATGTGCAAAAGGGTACTATTGATATTCAATTTGTAAAATCTGAAGACCAAATTGCTGATATTTTTACAAAACCTCTCTGTGAAGACAGATTCTGTACATTGAGAAAAAGTTTGGGAATGTTTGATTTAAGTTTTATTGAAAATCTGTGAATATGTGACTCTGTTCAGTTTTGCTCGTAGGTTTGGACGAGATGAAAAATAATGGCATAATGGAAGAGCTGTGGTCAAGGGGGAGGTAACGCAGAATTCAAATTTTTATGGGCCCCACCAAAATTCCATGACCCCACCATAACAGTTTTGTTAGTTATCTCTCTATGCAAATAAGAATCTTCTTCCTTGTGTCATCATATCTTCTTGGAAGTGGTTATTGTCAAATCAAATCCCTCTCTCCATCTAATCCCTTGATTTAAGGCAACAACTTTTCAGTTTTAGATTTCAAAAGTTAAAAGGGGAAATCATCTTTTTGGGTAATAACCACCCCATAATGGTCATTAACCGCCCACTAATGATCATTATTTCCACCATTCTCTCTCTCCAAGCCTCATTTAATGCGTCACCCACCTTGCTTCTCTCCCACTCAACTCGGTTATCAAACCCAACCTTTCATATTTCATTCCTCCATTACCATGAAAAAGAAAACCGCGCCAAGAAAGAGTGAAAGAATTCTTCTTTCTCAAAAACCATCAACGCCTCAAACCCACACTCATATCCACATTCATTCAACCTCATCATCTTCTCTTTCACCACCTTCCAAACAAACAACTACCATGAGAAAAAAGGTGATTGCCCACAAAAGTTCAGGCCGAGGCAAGAACAAGAAACCTGTAGTTGAAGAAGAAGAGCAAGAATCTCATACTTCTCCCACTCCTTCACCTCCACCCTCATCACCGAAGAAGACTACCCCCGGAAAAAGCTCACAGAAGAATCAGGGGTTTGCACTCAATGACACGACTGAACCTCCAAACTTGGAATCCATGGAATTCAGAGACAAGTATGGCAAGACTCACTCTCATTTTGATCCAAGCAGATTTAACCCTGTACCTCTTTTGAGTTTCACAAAGAAGTTATGGAGAAGCGTCATTTGTGCATGACTTATCTTGTTAGCCTCAAAAATCTCAAGAGCACCAACATTTCCTCTCTGTTTGAACTCCTCAATTGGAAGCCTTTGCTCCTCATCAAGAAACCAGTCTACCTAGGTCTTGTTCGAGAGTTTTATGCTAATATGCGACTTATTGACGGCACCCTTCATTCCTATGTCAAAAGGGTTCAAATAGCCTTTGATGCTGAGACAATTGGAGCGGCCCTGGGCTTCAAGGATGAAGGACCGCGAGCATATATGGTGGAGAAATGGGATACACAAGTTGGCGTTTCACACAAAACTGTTCTCCAGCACATTTGCAAGAACCTTTCTGGATTACATGGCACCATTCCAACCCACAAAGCCCTTGGACCAGTCAATTCTCTGCTTCACCGAATCATCACTCATATTCAGACTCCCCAAAGCGGCTCACACAACCGAGTAACATTTTCTGACTGTCTCATATTGTTTGCTTTGGTTACCTCTACCCTTATCTCCTTTGGTTATATTATGATTAGGCACATGTGGGATTCTGTTAGAAGCACTAGAAAGGCTAACCTGCCTTATGGTATGTTTTTAACTAGAATTTTTGAGTACTTTTAAAGTTGATTTGTTAAATGAAAAGGTAGAAAACGATGTGTCTACAATCCGAGGAGGAGGAGCAACTAAGGAAACCAAAGGACGAAAAACTGCTGCATCGGATAGTGACCATGAAGGCAGGCCAGAATCTTCCAAAACAATCAAGTCCATCAAACAAATTTTGGGAGAATTTTCGAACATGGCAGACATAATGTTTCGATCCCACAAAGAGGCCCTCAAGCAAGCCTATGAGAGTGAGAAAGCTTGGAAAAATTGCAAAGAAAGGGTCAATCTGATGATGGAACCTTTTAAAGAAGATTTGGGAGATGATAGTGGAGGAGACGCTGAGGACGAAGATATTAACTTCTCTGATGATTAGTGACTGTTTTTACTCTGTTTGATATTGGCTCTATTAGGCTCAATCTTTTTTGTATAAGCATGACTTGATACTCACTGCTTTAGGATAATCTCTAGGATACTGTGATATACTTTTGCTACTTTATCTTGAACATTTTGTTATGTTAATCATGATTTGTGCAGGTGCCCCTTTGATGACAAAAGGGGGAGGAAAATTAGTTTCCAAAATTGAAATTGGAAAACAAAGAAAAACAGGGGCTGGAACAGGGATGAGAACAGGGGATGAAATTTTCAAATTGAAAATTCATGATCACCCTTGTTCAAAGAATGCATGTTGTTATTGCATTTGTTTACTATGGTCACTGCTGTTTGAACTGCATTTGTTTTTTGGTTTATCATGATTTTATTTGGCATTTGGTTTATAATGATGTTGGATTTATTTTGATGCCTGGCTGTTGATTCATCATTAATAAACTTGTTGAATTGAAAATTTATTTTTTGGCAGTTCCTTTAAATTGTGTTAAATATCAAAACTGCCTTGTTTTGTTCTTCAAATATTTTTCATCATGATGTTTTGCTCTGGTATCCTAAACAGGAAAATGTTTGAAAAATATTTGGATACTTTTTAGGTTGAGCAGTAAATCAGTTTATGATATCAAATGAGTTTTGATTATCAATTAAAACTGCTCATAAATCAAGCATTTAGCATCATGTATAAATATTCTAAATAACATTGTTACTTTAAGCTTGATTCAAATGTTACAGGTTAGTGCTTTCCTTGGTAAAATAGCATACATTAAGGGGGAGCTATGTGACATTTAGAAAGGGGGAGAAATTCAAATTCAAAGGGAGTATTCTTTACTCAATCTTTAAATTTCTTTCCATTTCAATTTTAATAATGTTTGTCATCAAGGGGGAGATTGATGAGTTTGGAAAACTCTAAATTAATTTGATGATGAAAAAACATTATTAAAATATTTAATTACAAAATTATTAATTTGATCTTAATTCACATTTGCTTAATTAATAATTTTGTTGCGCAGATTTTACCTTGGGCCGGAAAACAAAGATGTTGCTAGCCCAAAATTAAAAATCAGCATTGCTACATGAGGCTGAATTATTAAATGGGCCAGAATAAATATTATTGTTGCAAGCCCAAACAAATGCTTTCTTATGTGCTCTATGCTTGATCCGAAATCAATTTTATCAGGAAAGCAAATGTTAACCAAATGGGCCAGTATTAATCTCAATGTTACAAGCCCAAATTCTATTAGTGATAAATGATTCCAATCTTGGTCCGAAACCAAGGAAAAATGAAAGCAAAGTGCTTCCAACGGAACCAAGTCTTTAACCATGTGATGGATTTCAAAATCTATTACATTGTTAATTAATGCATGGGGAACATGAGAGAGAAATTCAGCTGATTTGATTGATGGCTATTATGACAAACACGCCACTCTAAGCTAAGGGAAGTAAAAGCAAGCTATTCTCAAATTTAATGTGTTTAACCACTCTACATTGCTTTTCTTCAGATTCTTTCATTCTCTCTCATCTCTTTCTTCTTCTTTCTTCGGTCCTTGTCTAGGAAACAATGGAAGAAATGTTCTTCAACCAAGAAAAGGAAGAAGCTGCATGCATCAAGACCATCAAGTTAATGATGGCAGGAAAAAGAAAAGTATGTAGTGGCTGAGATTGTCACCAAATGTGGTTAGATTTGGTGAGGTAATCTCGGATCCTTCATGCTCAGAAAAGGAAGATGAAGATTCGGCCAGCAAGGGAGATTCTTGAAGCATGGCTTGTCTTTGATTCTGCTCAACCACCACAGGGAGTAGCTAGAGTGGCGAAGTGATGGTTGAAGGCAGAGATTGAAGCAGATGAAGTCATCATCATCATGAAGCATCAAGGGCCAGAAATCCATCTTGGAAAGGAAGCCAAGGATGGAGTGCCCGGATTGATGAAGAGTGATGATCAAGGAAGGACTAGAGGTAATTGCATGTTGGTTAATGCATGGTTATCTCTTCTCTCTCTGTGTGGCCGAACCGGTTCTGTGTTGTTGAAGGAAGAAGAAGTTGGTTCGGTTTTGGCTTCAAGTGTGGAGGCTTTCCTCTTCTTTAAAAAGGGAGAACAACCACTGTTTGAAGCAAGGAGAAAATTTGAGAGTGCAAGGCACAGAGTTCTCAGAGCTACCTGAGCTAACAGTTTTCTCTTCTCCTTCAATGTATTCAGTTTAGTATTTTTCTGTTTAATTTTGTCATGTCTTGAGTCTCATGGAAAAAAGGCAAACAAGTGAGGTTTGTACGAAAAAGCCATAGAGCGGAAAAAGGCAGAGAGTGCAAAATTAAAGGAAAAAGCCATAGATGTCTTAGAGGTCCTTTGTTCATCTATGTTGTGTTTTATGATTCTGTGGGAATCCCCTTGTAAGTTGGGTTAGCACTTTACAAGTTGTAATCAGATTGATTATAGTGAAATTCCATCATGTTTGTGATGGAGACTGGATGTAGGCTGCACTGCACTTAGCAGTCGAACCAGGATATATCTGGGTACAATCTTCTTCTCCTTTCTACTCCATTTCTGTTTTCTACTACACAGGAGCAAAAACCAGAATTATCTCGTGCCAAGTGACGAGACAAAAAGAAAAGTCTCGTGGCAAGGGACGAGACAAAACAAAGTTGCTCGTGTCCAGTGACGAGCAAAAACAGAAAAATCTTCTCTGAAGGTCAGCAAGTGTTAGCATCGTAAAAAGGTGGCTAAGATTCAACCCCCCTTCTCTTAGCCACTGAAACCATCACTTAATTATTTTATTCTATAAAAAGATAAAATATATAAAACCTAATTAACTACTTTTTTTCTATTTACATATTCAAAAATAATGATTAAGTCATCTTTTAAATGGATATATAAAAGAAAACCAATTCAAAAACATGAATCAAGATGCATCTATCAACAAGTTTTAAGCATATTTTTTCTGTTTAAATATTTATGTCAATATTTTTATTTTTATTATATATTGATTATATTATTTAATTGATTATTTTTATTATAGTTAAAAATTTTAATTGATTACATTTTCATTTTTTTATTTTATTTTGTGATTTTTTTTTTAAAATAGACACAAAGAAAAAAAGTGATTCAAATATTCATCACACGAGAATATACTTAATCATCAATTTTTTACTCAATTTTACATATTCAAATCTCTATGCTCATGATTGATCGATTTATTTTCACTATATTTAGGTTATATTCCTAAATTGATTTTTTTTATAAATAAAATCTCTAATTTTTAAATTATATCAGACAATTAATTATTCTTCTTTTAAATTGATTATTAGTATGAAAGAATTGATTAAAAAATTTATATCTAAATGCTCGATCTATGTTCTCAAATTTTTTTGCGAAACTCTACCTCTTTAAATATATATCTATTGTTAATTTTTATTGTATACTAATTCCATCTCAACTTTCAAGTTCATTCTTTCTTTATAAAAAGATAAAATGATTATTATGATTTTCAATTATATATTATTATTGATTCTTTTTTAAATAAATCTATAAAGAGAATATATTAAAACCCAAAAGGAATTATTATTATTGGACTGGAAATAATTGGAATATGCTATCAGACTCCATCTTTGTGATTGTGAGTGTATGTTATTTTTATTATCCAATTCTATATTTGTTTGTCTTTGTACGTGTATGTTACTTCTAACCTTCCATTTTTTGTAATAACCACATATATACAAGAGAGAAATCAAAATTACAAAAATTATATACTAATAAATGATACGAATTCAACAAATCATGTAAACCAATTTTTACTGTTTTATTCAATTGCGTTAATTATATCACTTGTTAATTATTATATTAGTCTAAAATTAATTAATTTTTTTGGCATGCTACATCTGTTTATACAAAAATTTTAAGATGCCAAAAAAAGTTTGCTACACAAAAAGTACAAGAGTGGAGCCACCACGTCAACAGTCTCCAACTGCACTTCCTGTGTCTTCACCATCTACTGACGATGACTAGCTCATCCCTCCACCCCTCCAGTAACAGTGGAGTCTCTGCAGCGGCTCCTCTCCGACCCTTTCGACTGCCTCAGAGCAAACTAAGGCCTGAGCCACAGACTGCTAACGGTGTACAAGTGACGAAACTGTGCAATGAAGACATGGACCCAGAGGCGAACGAGGTAAATTCGTTTGACGAACACATTGATAGGATGTTTGCTGCTTCTAATGTTGAGGGAGGCTATAGAGCAATCTCTTAATGGTAGCAATATCATACTGAGGTTCAACGAGAAACTGCAAACAGTCAAAGATGGAGATGGCCTGTTGAATGGCATTCTAGGAGCGTTAGATTCTGATTACAGTAAATTTTCTATCTGTAAGAAGAGTTGGACAAAGGTGCAGGGCAAAGACAGGGTTTATGATGATTGCATGAAGGTAATGACTTTTAGCATTGTTTAATCATATCAAACCTTTCAACTTACAATTACTTACAGTTGGACATTGTCATTGCAGGAGATGTTCCTCTTTTAGGAAGATAATGGTGGTAGAATCAAGAAAACATTTTTGCAACAAATGGGAAGGTCTTGGAAGGATACAAGGGAAATGCTATATGACTCGTATTACAAACCAACTTTGACACTTGAGCAGAATCTTAACAATCGCCCGGAGAAAATTTTTAGAGAGCATTGGAGGTGGCTCATTGATTATCGTAATGATCCTGCCACAAAGGTACCCCATTTTTGTATAAACTCTTGTCTTTAATCCACTTAGATCCATATAAACGCATATAATACCAACTAATTTTCAGTCTTAGAGATTACTTTATTGCATTCAAGTTTTTTTGGAGTTATATACATTACTTTTCAAAGAAAGAAAAAAAGAACGTATATATAAGTAATACACCAAAATAAAAGAGAAATATAAGAATATTTAACTATTTATGGTACACTCATATGTATTCATTCTGTGTCTAACCAATGTTACTGTTAATGGCATAAGAGGTGAAGTGCAAGCAAAACACGCTGAATCAAAAGAAGCAGCTTTACATGCACACTGGCGATTCTAAAAGCTTGGCTAGAGCAACAGAAGAAGAGGTAATATAGATTTTTAATCAAGTATAGGTGCCTATCATTGTCTCAAATAATTCTCTATATTTTTAAGCAAATCATTCTTCATTTTTTATTTATAAAGAATTGACTAGTGATGCTGATTCCAAAAAACAAATGTTGGAGCGATTAAAATAAATTTATTATTTAGGTATAATCAATTACTCAATTCTTAAAAAATAAACGGAGCAATTATTAGACTGTTAACCGATTGAGGTAAAATAAATTGATTGGTATGTAGTTTGGATTTATTTATAGGGAAGAAGAAAAAAAATTTAGAAAAAATTAAATAGGTGAAACTTATGGTATAAACTGTATTGTTACAGTCACAAAAACAAAGAAGGAGAGTTGGTAGGGGAGAAGTATGGATCTTAAAGCACAAACGACGTGACGGCACCTACATACATGAAGACGCGCAGAGAATTGGTGTAAGTACACTTAATCAATTATTATGGTACATGTTAGGTTTAATTATTAAAATGTCTTGAGTATGCTATATTCCTAGTGTGATTGTGTATGCTTATTTACATTTGCAGGAAAAAAATATCTGAGATTGAGCAGTTGGATGAAACTAAAAGAATATTGTCTGAAAATGATTCCCTTGCCCAAACTCTCGGTAAAGAGCGCTCGGGTAGAGTGCGTGGCATAGATTTCGGACCGACACCAAGTCAACTATTTTGTCCGAGTTCGCAGCCGTCGGTGGATAGAGCTCAAACAGAAGAGACCCCAAGGATGCTATTTGAACTACAGGCGGAGGTGACGGCCGAGAATTTGAGAAGGAAGACAATGGAGGATAAAATAGCAGCAAAAAAAATTGAAAAAGAAGGCAATGGAGGATGAAATAGTAGCAGAGGAAACAAAGAGACAGGCATTATAGAGTGTACTGAGTTATGTAATCCAACAGCAAGGTGGGAGCTGCCACTAGACAATGCTGCACGGATAAATTCTTTGGATGGACATGATAGGAAATAGAAATTAAGATATATGTGATAGTTTATTTTTCAGTATATGTTTTATTTATGTTACCATGCAACATTAATTATTAGCCAAATACTTTATTTTTTTGGGTGACTATTGAAATACTTTATTGATATTACAATAAATATGTTAGTTTTTTTGCAGTTAAATATTCTTGAGTTTTTTTCCTGCAATATAGAATTTTAGAGGGGAATGAAAAGATTTTTAAAATAAAAAAATACTCCATACGATTAAGAAATACTCCCGGGTTAATAAAATAAATCAAAATAAAATTTTAGAATTTATAAAAAAAAGTGCGCATAACAATTAGTGGTGGTTTTGCAAATAAAAATCATATAAAACACAGGAAGTAAATAGCGGCGGTTAAAATAAGTTACAAATAAGATGGCTAAATCTCTCTTAGTGATATAGCGGTGGTTATAGGCGGTTTATAACCGCCGCTAATCCAACCGACACAAAATAATTGATTTGCTGCTGTTATTCCAGTTGTTGCTGGAAACTGCCGAAAAATGTCATCCCTGCCCCCTTATGCGCTACGTTTGTATTGTCGTTGGTGTTATGTTTAGCGGCTAGTGGCGGTTTAAAACCGCCACAAATAGACATTTTAACTGCCACTAATCCCCGTTCTTGTTGTAGTGTGAATAATAAAAATATTAATAAATAAATTTTAATAAATAGCACCAAAAAAGTAATTCTAAACTTAATTTTAAAATATAAAAACTTATATACAGTAAAAAAAATAAATATTTTATAAATTACATGCAAAATAATATCAAGGACAATGAAAATATAATAGAAAATATAAAATATAAAAAAATATTATATTTTTTATTAAAAAAAACAAGGACTTAATTACAATATTTACAAAATAAAAATACTAAATACAGTTTAAAAAAATAAAAAATTATAGTCAATATAAAATATTGAATAAAATACTTGAAATTATTTTATATAGATAGAATTTAATTTTTTAATATAAAAAAAGAACTTTGATTTTTTTTTTTATAAAATATATCAAAACTTGATTTTTTTTTTAAAAAATCATATAAAACCTCAACAAAGTTTAGTATAAAGCTAGGGCTTGCTAGAAGAGTTTAATTTTGATACACTACACAGTCATATAATCACATATATTTTTTTAGATGGCTATTTATGTAATCAATATAAAAAGTAATTATTTTTACTAATATAATATTACGTAATTGGATGCATGTGTAAAATTACTTTACACTGATAGAATATTAAAATTAAATTCTTTTTAAAAATATAAATTTTTACGATTTACACCTATCATATTTAAAAGAGAAAATTAAATAAAATAAAACAAAAAAATATAAAATGAAACAAATGGGATAAAAAAATATTATTTATGCAATTCTGATAGATCCAGTTACGTAATTTTTGCAAACTAATTAAAGTTTAGGTATAGGGCATGCATAAACATAATACATTTTATTTTATTTTATTTTTATTCTCAGATACTAGACACAAGATTTAACATAGTAGTCTTTCACTTGTATGTCATTAGCAACAATAAAGAAATCCCAATCCACCACAAATCCTGTCACATTTGATATCGATGTTTTATTTTTCACCATCCAAGTCAATAACATGCCTTCCTAACCCATTTGGTCCAGTTATTTGATTTATTTCTTCCATTCTATTAGCTGCATATAGACAATAATGACACTTTTTAAGAAATATGAAAGTTTGGAAAGCATGTTGAATCATTTTTAATTTATAACATGAGAAATACAATCATTATTGAAAAAAAAAATATCGTATGCTATAAATATTATTTTTTATGATTGATATATATATATATATATATATATATATATATATATATATATATATATATATATATATATATATGACAAATGCTAAAACAAACCTGCTGGTAAGTCCCGAGCTAGAACCTCGAAGGGATTAGAAAAATTACGGCTAAAATTCCAAAGATCAAAAGAGCATTTTTGAAAGCAATCTTATAGTTGAAAAATAGTTTGTTAATTGAAATATATTTTTGTCAAAAGGAGATAGAGACTTTGTACAGAAAAGAAAAATAAAAGAAAGTTGGGTATAGTAGACAACTTAATTTACTAGGTATAAATAGGGGTGCACATAAACTCATGAACAGGCCGAGTTAGATTAAATAGGATCGATTTAATTTGATACATAATTAATGTGTACAATTTGTAAATTTATATAATAAATAAATAAGATTTTACATTTATAGCTATGTGCGTGGCTGGCTAAAATTATGTTATTAAACCTATCAAAATTACATAAATATTATTTTTTCTTTTATCTAATTTGTTTAATTTTACATTTTTTTGATGTTTCGATTTATTTTGTTTTTTCTTTTAAACACGATGCATGTAAAACTGTAAATAGTAAAAAAATATATATTTAAAAAACACAAATAGTCATAGTCAATATATAATTGGTTTAATTACTTTATTGGTCCTATAGTTTTACAAAATTTTTAATTAGGTCCCTATATTTTTTTTAGTTGAGTCTTTATACCAAAATTTTTTTTAATGGGTCTCTATATTTTTTTTCTTTTTATTTGGATCTCTACACCAATTTTTTTTAGTTAGACCCCTATAAAGTTAAGTTAATTACTGTTAAAAAGGACCTAATTGAAAAAAAATTGGTGCAGAGACCCAATTAAAAGAAAAAAAGTATAAAGACCTAATTAAAAATTTTGTAAAATTATAAAAACCAACAAATAATTAGAACTATATAATAAGCTAAACGGATATGTTAAGTCCAACAGCTGTAGAATGTAGATCATGTGACATAAGGCTAGGTATATCATTCAAAGCTTATAAAATAAGGACATTTTTTTTATTTGTCGTGTTCGCGTGTCAGATACATTTTAGATATAAAATTTATTGACACTTATTTGATATGCATATTTTTATATCTAATCGTGTCTTAATAAAAAGTAAAAAAAATTTTTACAAATAAACTAAGACACACTTAAATATTATTACTTATCAGTGTGTCTAGTCTTATTCTTGATATGTATTCTTAAATGAATTTAAAAATAGTATATATATTATTGATTATTAAAATAAAATTTTTAAATATTTTAAAAATAGGTATACGATCAAGGGATTGACATAAATCAACGTGCTAGCAACTAATAAGGTAACTTGTATATTGTGTGACTTAGTGGAAAAGAATGAAGATCACCTCTTTATTCATTGTAATTAACACTGTGTTTGTGGACGAAAGCTTTGGAGAGAGGTGGAGTGAGTTGGGTCAGTCCGAAAGAGGTGAGAGTCTTTTTTTAGTTTTGGTGTGATCAACTAAGTGTAAGAGGTGTTAAGAGAAGGTGGATAAACTTGTAATTTGCAATTATTTGGGTGATATAGAGAATTAGAAATTAAAAAATATTTCAAAATAAAATTATTAATTCGGAGGAGGCATAGAATATTATTCTAAATTATTTGAAAGAGTGGAAATCAATTAGCAAAAAAGATAATAGTTTGATGAATAATTCAGAAGTAGATGGAGAGGCTATCAGTTGAAAGTGGGAGGTTGTGGGAAATATAATTTAGGGGTTTTTTCTTCTCTATCCTCACTAATTATTTTGTTATATTATAACGTTCACAATTTACCTTCAATGTGACTCATATTCATTAACTACCCCTCACTCAATTTTAGGATTTTTCTTCTCTATCCTCAATAACTAATACCCAATTTTAGGGGGTTTTTTTCTCTATCCTCACTAATCATTTTATTATATTATAACTTTTAACAATTTACCAACCACCAAACCGTCTGTAAAGAGTATTAATTATTTATTTAAATTAAAATTTTAATTATTATAACGTTAAGAATTTTCCTTCACTATTATTATTATTATTATTATAACTAAATTAAGTTAGTTTAATAGTTAGCTCACTAGTTTACTTAAACAAGTGTTAAAAATTTTTAACGATAGAGTAATCATATTTTATAATTAAAATATATATTTTTAAGTAAAATTAGTGCACCGAACTCAGCCTATTCATAAGCTAATTTAATGTTCACCCCTATTTATACTTAGTAAGTTAAGGTGTCTACCGCACTGCTTTCTTTTATTTTTTCTTCCTATACAAAGTCTCTATCTCTTTTTCACAAAAATATATTTCAACAAGCTATTTTCAATTATAAGATGACTTTTAAGAATGCTCTTTTGATTCTTGGAATTTTAACCGTGATTGTTCTAATTCCTTCGGAGGTTCTAGCTCGGGACTTACCAAAAACAGAATACACCCCAGAAACAGGTTTGTTTTAGCATTTATATATAAAGCATAAAAATTGTTTTTAAAGGACTTTTACTTGTTAATTCTAAATTTTCCTTTTTGAATTATTGTCCGAAGTGCCGAAAAACATATATTTTATTATCGGGTTAATCACAAAAAAACGCCCTTAAATTATTTAAACGCTGACAAAAATATATTTGAATTTTACTATCAACAAAAATGCTCTCAAATAATTTAAAAACACGATAAAATTATCTAACATTAAATATGTATTTCTAAAAAAATACATTAGATATTGAATTTTAATGCAATTTTTTTACAAACATGATTAAAAAAATGAGATATTATTATTTTTAAAATTTGGTAATTTTTTGCTAAGTATATATTTTTTATGATTTTTTATTAACGAAAAATCACCAAATTTTAAGGATAAAAATATCTCTTTTTTTAATCATGCTTGCAAAAAAAGTGCATCAAAATTTAATCTCTAAAACATTTTTTGAAAATACATATTTATTGTTGGACATTTTTATCGCATTTTTAAATTATTTTAGGATATTTCTATCAATAACAAAATTTGAATGCATTTTTGTCAACGTTGAATCATTTGGAGACATTTTTGGTGGTTAATCCTTCCGTTATTTCATTATCAATCCATATTTTTACAGCATATGACAATTTCTTTTCAAATATGATTGTATTTCTCATGTATCATTGTCTACCTGCAGTTTATAAAATAGAAGAAACACGTCAAATTGCTGGACCAACTGGGTTAGGAAGAGATGTCAATGACTTGGATGGTGGAAAATACAACATTGATCAATGTAAACGTCTTTGTTGTGCTGTAATAGGATTCTGTTTTTGTTGCTAATGGCATACAAGTGAAAGATGTGAATTTGTTACATCTGTCTATGTTAAATCTTATAACTGCCATATGAGAATTAATAAAGGAATAAAATGTATACCATTGGTAGAATAATAATCAATAGCTATGTACGTAGCTTGCAAAGATTATGTAACTGGACCTATTTGGTTGATGTGGTAATTAAGGTTTTCGAAATTGCATTTTCTTTCATAAACAGGGCTTCTCTCTATGTTTTGTATTTTATTTTTGACTTTTCAAATTTATTTGATTCATTCCCCTAATGAAGAATTATAATCCAAGCAATATAGTCTACAACTGTATACTAAGATTTTTCTTAGAATTTTATCCTAAGAATAAAATTTATCCAAGACTTAGTCGACACTAATCTGATCCGCTAAATTAAATTAAATTAAGAATTAATGATAAAATGAGTCTCTAAAATATTACGTATTATCGATTTAATTTTAAAAAAATAATAATGTGAATGAGTTTGTCTTAATTTTTTTCATTAATAGCTTTATATTAACATCTAATTAGGCTGACAAACAAACTACTAACTTGTTTTTTTTTTCTTCTAGTTCTTCTCACTCAATTTTATTTCTATTGTAGACATTATACACTAAATTTATTAGTTTTTTATACTTTCTCTTATTTTAATATTACCGATGACTCGATCGACCATTGGTGAATTAGAATCTAATTTTTTCCAGGGTCACTACCCACGCATTTTTACATTTTACCAATCGGTAGCCATCATCTACTTAATTTATTAAAATTAAATTTTCTCCTTAACTAATGAAAGTGAGGTGTCATCTGCTCATGAGTTCTTTTTTTTTTTTCAAAATAAAAATATTATTTTTTAATATATTTATATTTATTATTTACCAATTTCTTTTATTTTTATTTCTCATATTTGTTAAAGATTTCTTTCTAATTATTGTCATTTAATTTACTTATTTTAGGTATTAATTATTAATAAGTCTCCATAATTATTTTTTAACTATTAGTATTATTGGTATATTAGTATATTTTTTTAAATATTAGAGGTGAAATATCAATTTCTCATGAGTTTTTTTTTTCCAAAATAAAAACATTATTTTCAATATATTTATATTTACTCTTTTCTCAATTTATTTTAAAAAATATCTTTTTTATAATTATATAAAAATTAATATTTGATACATTATTATACAAGGTGTCAATCATTAAATATTTTTTATTATTTTAATTATTATATTACTTTATATAATTCTAATTCTCAATCATTATATAAATTGATACACATGTTGATACAACTTGATACTAATTATTATATTAATTGTTTAATATTAATTATCAATTATTAATATTTTTTAATTATTATTTTTAATCAAGCATAATTAATGATAAATTGATACATATATTAATGGTGACAAATTAATACTGATATCAAATAATAATAATAATAATAATAATAATAATAATAATAATAATAATAATAATAATAATAATAGAAAAAGTCTAAACAACACATACGTTATATTTTAAAAAAGCAAAACATGTTTTTAAAAGGATTAAGATATCAATAATTAAAAATAAAAAATAAATATAAATTTATAATTTTAATTGTCATAAATATAATACTAATATTGGTAGTGATAAATTGATATTGATATCAATAATTAATTTCTATAATTATTTTTGTACTACTAAAGGCTATATATAATATTTTTTTGCGGTCTGTGAGTCTAAATCTAAGAGTCAAAGCATTCTTTTTTTTTTAATTTGTTATTCTTCTTTGATTGAGAAAATATTTTTAAGGATCTTTGTAGGGCAAGTTCAAGTCTCATCTCCCCCATGCTTTCGCTTTCTATGTTTATCCGAAAATATTTGAAGTTGAGCATATAATAATGGGACTGAATTTTTTCAATTTAGATTCAGTTTTGTTAGAAAATTTGTGTCAAAGTTGAAGATGCAATTTCAAAGATTGGTATTATATTTAAATAATCTTTTCTTAAGCATTTTGTATTAAAAATAATTTTATAACATATGGTGTTTTTTTCAGAAACTATTAGCCTTTTGGTGCATCAATGCAATGCCATTGAAGAGAATAAAAGTCAATTTAGTTTGACAATTTTAATAAGAAAATTGTCTGAATTTGTATGAATTCTAAATGTTCGATTTTATGATGTTATTTTGGTTGGTTGTCGTTACGAGAATAACTCTAATCTATACGCATCTAAAGATTATAATAGATTAATATTATTTAAATAATTTAGTTCTAATATTAGTATTTAATTAAATTAATTTTAAAAAAAATTAAATTGTTTCAATTTATATATTATGATTATTTTTTTTAATTTGAATATGTTATTTTTAAATTTTTTTAATATAATTTTTTTATTTTTAAGTTTATTTTTTTTCTTGAATATATGTATCACCTTTTTTTGTATTTCAGATTAATAATTCAATTATTAAGAGAAGTGTAACTCATCAATAGATTAGAATGATTAAAAATTTAATTATATTGTATGGACACAAGATTGATTAATTAAGATTAAGGCGTGAAAAAGAAAAAAAGAGTCACAATACGTGAAAATAGAAAAATAACAAGTGAAAATAAGTGAAAATTGTTAATATATGAAAATTGTTAATATTTAAAAGGATAAAGTATATTTTTTGTCTTTGAAGTTTGATAAAAATTTTAAAAATAATCTTAAGTTTTATTTTGTTTTAATTTTGTTCTAAAAGTTTTCGATTTGCATCAAATATACTCGGATGACTAATTTTTTAAAAAATTTAATACCGATTCAACAACAAATTCATCTAATAACCTCTTCACACAAGCAAATTAAGCATAATTTTTGTGCATTATTGTTAGATTGGTTTTTAAATTTTTCAAAAATTTAGCCATCGAAAGTATATTTAATGCAAATTGAAAATTTTTGGGACAAAATTAAGACAAAATAAAATTTAAGAATATTTTTAAAATTTTTACCAAATTTTAAGAACAAAAAATATACTACCTTATTTAAAACTTAATTCTTAGAGAAGGGAAAATTAAAGAAACTTAAATTTCAAATAAGGGAATATATATATATATATAGAGAGAGAGGAGAGAGAGGGGTGGGTTCTACGGTGGCATGGAAATAGATGGCTAAAGATGACTTATATTTGACCGTTTAATAATAATCATATGACACCTGTGGAGTGATCAGTGTATCCAATGAGTGTATAAAACTTTAGTTAAACTTGGGAGTTATTGTAGTATGCCTGTGTGGTTTACTTTGGAGCGTTTGAGAGATTTTTTTTCTTTTTGGATCAGGTGAATTTTTTTTATTTTAAATTTTGAATTTAATTTTGATACAAGGTGTAAAGTGTTTTATGTAATTCTGTTATCACATACATATTTTTTTATGATTATTTACGCAATTAATTTGATAATTATTTCTGCTAATGTGATATTATGTGATTGGATGTATATGTAAAATGGTTTTATATTAACAATATACAAAATTTTACACCATTGTATAATTAATTCTATCATTTGAATGATCATTCACGCAGTGTCGCCGTCAGTGATAACAATAATTATTTTTAATAATGTGGTGTTACATAATTAGATATAAAATATAAAATTATTTCTACGTATTTATCGTATATATCAAAATTAAATTTTTTTAGATAGTTGATGTTTCTATCAAAATAATGTGAAAATGTGTGTTATTAATAACACTTGTATGGAATCATTCAAATTTTATGAGTTAGAATTTTTTTTATAATTTGTATAATTGTTTTAATAATTTTTTTTAAAGATTTATATTTTAATTTATTAATTTTTATTGCTAATTATTTTATCTTTAATCCAAAAAATTTTATACATTTATGATTTTTTTTGAATAAAACCTACCATAAAATGAAGATTTTGAAAAAAAATCATTTTGTATCGATTTAAGAAATTTAATGTTATTTAAATAAATATTAGTTAAAAGCCTTTATTTATAGTTTATTAATTTGGATAATTTAATTATTTGTTATTTTAAATTTTTTAATTTTCTTGTTGAGTCAATTTTATTCATAATTAACATTTTTATTAGGGGTAAGTATGGTTTTGGTCCTTGAAGTTTTTCGCTAGAATTGAATTCGTCCCTCATCTAATTTTCGATTTAAAATGATCCTTAACATTTTTTTCTGTATTAAAATCGTCCTTTTAATTTTTTTTGGACAAAAATACCTTCACCACTACCAACACAATTACCTCTTCCACCACCACTACCACCAACACCAACACCACCACCACAACCAGCACCAACACCAACACCAACATTTCAGAAATCAACAAAACCAACAATTCATAAATGAAATCAGATTCAACAAGAACAAAACCAACAATGATTCAACAAATCAAATCAGATTCAACAAATCAAGAAGCAGAAGACGAAGCAGAAACAGAGATCGAAGTAAGAAGCAGAGGCGACGAGGAGCAGTGGCGAGGCGGTGAGGAGCAGCAGAGCAGAAGTCGATGACGACGAGGAGGTCACGGCGGCGACGACGAGGGTGAGGCAGCAACGAGGGCGAGGAGGAGGAGCAGAAACGGCTCGAGGAGGAGGGCGAGGCGTGAGGGCATGGCGGCGGCGCGATGGCGAGGCGGTGACGATGAGGGCGAGGAGCGGCGTCGGCGAGGAGCGACGAAGAGCGGTGGCGGCGACGACCCCTTCTCTCCCCCCTCCTCCCTGTTTCTCGCCCCCTTTCTTTCTCTCCTCATCCCCCGCTTCTCTGTATCCCTTTTTCTCATTTCCTTCGGCGACGGCGACGGCGACGGCGACAGCAACTCCAAACTTTGCCGGCGCCGGCCCACCCCCTTTCCCCTTACCCCTCCCCCTCTTCCCTTCCCCTCCCATCCTCCCCGTTCGTATACCTTTTTCTTCCCCCCACCCCCAAACACATTTTCTTTTCCCCCTCCCTCCAACAGGCGTTACACGTATTTTTTTTATTATTTTATAATTTTTATTATTAAAATAGGAATACGGATAGTTTAGGAATATTATAAAAAATTTTATTAAAAATGACGATTTTAATACAAAAAAAAACGTTAAGAATCATTTTAAATCGAAAATTAGACGAGGGACGAATTCGATTCTAGTAAAAATTTTTAAGGACCAAAACTATACTTAGCCCTTTTTATTATTAATCAACTTTTGTTAAAACGATTTTTATTTGTAGCCAAATAAACAATTTATGAGTCTTAGTCTTGATTTTTTTTTAATTTATGTTATCTAAAATTTATTGTTTCAAAAAATATTATGTCAATAAATACAGCAAAATATTTTTATAAATATTTAAAAATAGACATATATACGATTACTATTTCAGTTGGTAATTGAAAGTTTAGTGAATTCACCGTGTCAGCAGATTTAATCTTTTACCCATTTAGGCCATGTATCATTCACAAGTTAGATTTTTTACTTTAGCCACCTTAGTCATGAATTTTCTTCATTCACCAGAGACGTCACCATATATATATGATGTATGTTATGGCTTTGGCCAGATGCTAGCGTATATGATAAAAGATATGCATACAATTTAAGGAAGAGAGTAGAGATATCTAAAACTAGTGGATAGAGAGAAAAAGTGGCTATCAAAACAGTTCCGTAATGACTCCATTAATGAAAATATCACCATCTTTGAAATGCTTCAGCAGTCGGACAAGTTTGAGCTTTAAAAGAATTTTTCAACAGTAGAAAGAAAAAACCAACTCCATCAACATTCTATATAATTATGAATGCATTTTGATTTTATCTTGGATTAGCAATTTTAATAAAAAAAATAAGAGGAGAAGCATAGTTATTACACACTATTCATGATATATGGTGGTATATCTCGTCTTAGAAAGAATTGAGCTTGTCTCTTTATCTTTAGAAAAATGTATATTTTGACAAAAAAAAAACACAAAAAATGAATACATACAAAAGACACTCTGACACTTAAATCAGTATAAGAAGTATATAAAAATAATAAAATAATTTAGATTTTAAAATTTTTTCTTTGTTAAAAATAAAAGATAACTTATATAAAAATTATATTATAAATGACATTAATGTTACGACCGTTAGATAATTAAATTAGTCATTATTGTCATCAAGTTTGTTGATTACAACTTAAAATTAAAACAAATAAAACTAAGGCCTAGTTTGGGTAAATAATTTAAATAAGTTCTTTTGGAAAAGGAGCTTAAAACATAAGGACTTTTATTAAAAGCAACTTATAAATAAGTTATTTTGTGTTTGGTTTTTTAGTTATAAAAGTACTTATTTTAAAGTTGTAGCGTTTGGATAAATAACGCAAAAGATAAATTTTTTTTATAAAAGAGAATGAATATTAAAATAACCATAATAACAAATATTTTCCAATATTGAATGTTGATTTTACATAACCTAATCACTAATATTGTGTATGATATGGTAGGTGAAAATAAAAAATAAATATAAAATGTGTGTCAATGTATATTTTATTGCTGTTTTTTATTTTTTATTTTTACTCCTATTAGAACTCTCTTCTCCTTTATTGAGGTCAAGAACTTGTTATAATTAACTATGAAAATAATAATAAGCTATAAAATTACATATAAAAAAATAAAAATTAAAACTGAAATTTCATACTACACTTGAATACAAATTTAATAATAAAAAATAGTGATAAAATGATAAAAAAATACTTAGAAGGAATACATGCAGTAAGTTGTTCAGATGTAATATTGTCTGAAAATGTGGTGGAGGATCAATACTTCCATCAGATGTTTCATTACATAAAAATGGTGAGACTTGGAACATTGCGTGAGAATGATGGTAGAAGGCAGTGCTTCTAGCAGACCTTGTGTGAAAATGGTGATGAAGGGTCAGTAATTTTCATAGAGTCAAGAAGAAAAGTAGATTTTTTTTGTTTTAAAATTAATTTTTTTAAGTAAGTGGTAGAATGACTTCTCATGAAGTAAGAAGTCATATATTTCTACTTTTTCAAAAAGTAGCAAATTAACTTTTCGAAAAGTTAAAAGCTTTTTTTAAAATAGTGCAAACATATAGATTGTAACTTTTTATAATCCAAAAGTTAAAAAAAAGTAGCTTCTACTACTTTCCAAACAGACTCTAAATTACTACTCATTATGTACAATAAACGGATTAAGTTATTCAGATCAAGTCGAGTTTTTACTTAAGTAACGGATTAAATCAAGTCGAGTTTTTACTTAAGTAACGGATTAAGTTTAATTAACCAAATATTAAATTAAATTTATAAAAGTTGAAATAAAATGAACCGAAAGTTTTGAAAAACAAAAATTTTAGCCAAAATTTATCAAATTTATATTTTATAATAAATAAATATAAAATAAAACAAGTTTAAGATATTTTTTGTTTTTTTAATATTATTGTAAAATGAATAACTAAAAATACATATAGCTTAACGCAAAAAAATTTGAATTATTTAACAAAAAAATAATAAAAATAAGTGAACCGAGTATAAATGATTAGAATATTTTTAACATAATAATATGCTCTGATTATTAAATTATTAAATAATAATAATAAATTAACCAACTATAATTCAAATGACATAATTTTTTATATTTATATAAAAATTATAGACTAGTAAATTTGAGTCTCATTCCTAATTTTAGAAAAAAAATAAATAACAATAATAATAACGAAATAAAAGGTCAAATAAAAATTTTATTTTAGTTTGGCACATTCTGAAAGAAATTAATGCATTCTAAATAAAATGAGAATACCGTTTCTAACTTATCTTCAATGTTTGATATTTTAAATATATACTATACTATTTTGCTTTCACTTTAATTTGATTCTTGAAAAATTATTTCACTTGGCAAGGATAACATGCTGGTCAACCTAAATTAATTTCTTGGATATACTTAGCTTTGTTTAATTACCATATTTATATTTGGTGTGTTTAATATTTGGGATATTTTGGTTAGATTTGGATTTGTCATTCTTATCTGATGTAATTTTTGGAAAATTTTCAGATATATTTAACACATTTCAAAATAATACTTTATAACTAAAATATATAGTTCGTAATAAAATTAGTAAAAAATGTTATATTTTTATAGATCAATTAATTCTTTTTTTATATTATATGATATTATTTTTACTTTAAATTAATCTATTTTAAATTTTTGATATAAATGTTATATAACTTTTAATTATTAAATTTACTTTTTAAAGATAAACTTGTATTCATTTATCATATAAATTTACAAAATGGGTATACGCTAATTATATATCGAATTGACCATTTTAACCCTGCTCGACCTATTCATAACTGATGTGCACCCCTATATATATACTTCAAAAGTTAAGGTGTCTACCACATACTCCTTTCTTTTATTTTTCTTTTTATACAAAGTACTCTCTATCTCTTTTTAGCAAAAATATATTTCAATTAAAAGATGGCTTTCAAGAATGCTCTTTTGATCCTTGCAATTTTAGCCGTGATTGTTTTAATCCCTTCGGAGGTTCTAGCTCGGGACTTACCAGCAAAAGGATGTACTGCAGGAACAGGTTTGTCTTATATATATATATATATATATATATATATATATATATATATATATATATATATAGCTTAATTTTGATATAGTGATAGTGTAAAATATGTCACATAATCGTACATTAAAAATTATTTTTTAGAATGATCATTTACACGTTTAATATAAAAAATAATTAATTTTTTTTAATATCACGTTATGTGATTGAATGTATGTGCTGAGTATTAGAAACAATAGACTAGACTGGAGAAAGGATTTGTGAGTATTCAAGTTGTCTGCTCAAGTTGTCTGGAATGATACAATATGAAAGGATATTTATAGGTATTAAGAGAATCGTACTAATAACGACGTAATCTCCTATAATAAATATTTAGATGTACTAAATAATACTAATTGATCCTAATTGATCCTAATAATATTCTAACATCTCCCCTCAAACTCAAGTGACAACTTGAGTTTGAAACTTATTTAAAACAACGAAATAAAGAGAAAAAAAACTGCATAAATTGATAAAACGGGTGCAGACGAAATTGTCAGAAGGAAGCGCAGACGGAACTGCCGCTAGTCTGAAGGAAGCGAAGGAACTGCCGCTAGTCTGAAGGAAGCGCAGACGGAACTGCCGCTATCTGAGGAAAACGCAGACGGAACTGCCAGAAAGAAACGCAGACGGAACTGCCACAAGAAAACAAACTGTCACGAGAAAACGCTGACGGGACTGCCACGAGAGAATGCAGATGTAACGGCCACAAGAGAACGCAAAGGGAACTGCCACGAGAGAGTGCAGACAGAACTGCCACGAGAGAAGGCAGACGGAACTGCTACTAGAGAATGCATACAGAACTGCCACGAGAGAAGGCAGACGGAACTGCCACGAGAGAACGCAGATGGAACTGCCACCAGAGAATGCAGACGGAATCGCCACGAGAGAAGGCATACAGAAAAGAGCGAAAACTATATGATTTCTTCATGAGAATAGGTAAGCAGCAGATGACAATTGTGTTTGATCATATGACTCGAAAAAAAAAACACAAGACAGAAAAAATAGGCTAGTCGGTGAGGTGAAAAAGTATCAAAGGAGTGACAAAAGGGAAAGAAGAATGGCATAGAAAAAAAATACAAAAGGTACGGTGATTTCACCGCAAGGGAAACAACCTATTCTCTTCAAGGAGGATACCATGGCTCTGATACCATGTTAGAAACAAGAGACTAGACTTGAGAAAGGATTTGTGAGTATTCAAGTTGTCTGCTCAAGTTGTCTGGAATGATACAATATGAAAGGATATTTATAGGTACTAAGAGAATCATAATAATAACGACGTAATCTCCTATAATAAATATTTAGATGTACTAAATAATACTAATTGATTCTAATTGATCCTAATAATATTCTAACACTGAGAATATATCAAAATTAAATTCTTATATATAATTCATAAAAAATTGTTTATGACAGGCTTTTACTTATTAACTCTAAATTCCCCTTTTTGAATTATCTTCAGAAGTGAAGAAAAACATAATTTCATTATTTCATTATCAAGTATCTATATTTGTAGCATATGATATGGTATTTTCTTTTCAAGTATGATTGTATTTCTCATGTTATAAATTACAAATTATAATTCAACATGTTTTCCGAACTTCCATATTTAATTTCTAAAAATGTATCATTGTCTATTTGCAGTTTATAAAATAGAAAGGATAAGTCAAATTGCTGGACCACCAGTTGGGTCAGGAAAAGATATTAATGACTTGGATGGTGGAAACTACGACATTCAATGTCGCAATCTTTGTTGTGTGCTGGGATACACTGTATGTTGCTAATAGCATACAAGTGAAAGACGTTAATTTGTTACATCTGTGCTATGTTAAATCTTGAAACTAGTATATGAGAGTAAAGGAATAAAATGTATACCATATGCCTAGACTTTAATTTGGTATACCATAGGTTGAATAATAATCAACAGCTATGTACATAGCTAATAGCTTGCAAAAATGATGTAACTGGACCTATCATGAATAATATTTTTCTTTTATCCATTTGTTTCATTTTATTTTGTTTTCTCTTTTAAATATGGTGGGTGTAAATCGTAAAAAATTATAAATTTAAAAATCACAAATAATCATGCTTAATGTATAAAAATAAATTACTATTTTTATTTAAAATTAAAGTTATACCTTTTATATTTATATATATATATATATATATATATATATATATATATATATATATATATATATATATATATAACGGCACCTTTTTGTGTATGTATGATCTACGCTATATGTTATGGTTATATAGTGTATGTTTTATTTAATTCACTATGTTTTATTTAACTCATCTCCTGTTCAATATCAATGTGTCCCTTGTAGCTGTTTAGTTTGCTTGGGATCTTTTTCATGATGTGCGAGATACACCAGCGGTGAATTGTTGTTGGCATGCATAGCTCAATTGCCCTTTAAATCGATGCGCATTGATCGGTAAGAATACCTTTTGGTGCTTTTCCTCCCATGCAATGTAGCCAACACTCAAATAGCCATTTGAATGATTGGATGTCCTCATTTTTCATCAACGCGCATCCAAGAAGTGTCGACTGGCCGTGGTGATTCACGCCAACCAAAGAACCTAAAACCAAATTGTACCTGCATAAATAACAAACACAAGCTGGTGAACCGTCTTCTTCGAAAATATCTCGTACTTCCCGGGTGATGTAATTCTTGATGTCTTTTCTATAAAATCTATTTCACGGTGGCTGCCAACTGCTGCCACAAATAATTGGTAAGTTTTGCTCGGTCTGATTCCGACTTTCTCGTGGGTTTCGATGGTGCGACGAACGAACATGCTAAGCTCCCTATGTTGTTTGAGCATCTCGGCCTGGTCTACACAACAAGGATGTGAGTGATTCAAAACAATTTTGAAAATTTCCAAAGACCAACATCCTTCATTATGTGTACGTAAATTCTAGCTAGACAATTTAACCCAGCTGAAGGGTTTGTCTTCAAAGTTGGAGATATCTTTGATTTCCACCTCCCCTCTCTGGAGCATACAATTAGTTGATTCTTAATCTTGTCTCTGTCCTGAGTCGTGTTCCTTATTTTGGTAGAAAAACTAGCAAGTTTGGAATAATGTTTGTAGAACTTTCTAGCTTCTTCTAGTGTCATGAAAATCATTCCCACCTTTGGGACAAATTTTTCATCCACAACACAGTTGGTCTACACGGTGAACCAAAATCTTAATTATAGTGAACCGAAATCTTAATTACGGTGAAACAATTATATAGTGCTTAGGAAACAAAACAGAATATATTCGTCTAATTTTTTTTAGACTCCTTTTGCTTACCGAACCGAACACATGGACATGGTGAATCAACTCTTTAGTACTTACCGAACCGAAAAGTTACTCACAATTACTCACAGTTAGTCACAGTTACTCACACTAACAGTTACATATTATCAATTCAATTCAATTCAATTCAGATATAGATCACATCGGTCCATTCAATTCACTTCAAATAAAATTAGCAATTTCATTCCATTGAATTAAATTCAAAATTCAATAGTCCAAACCTCATCAAATTGATACGTTTCAGAAGAATTATCCAAATCACACTTATTCAACTGATTTGAAGTTGATTCATTCATTGTTTCAATTTAGAAGTGCATATCGAAGAAGAAAACGAAGAAGATGAACGATGAAGGTAATTACGTTGAAGTCAATCCAAATCGATAATACAGAGAAGAAAAACGGGAATAAAGGAGAGCAACAAATTTAATTAGGTTGAAGAAGAAGGAGAAGAAGAAGAAGAATAAGGAGAAGGAGAAGGAGAAGGAGAAAAAGAAGAAGGTTGATGTTGTATGAAAAAGTTTACATTGAGAAAAGTTAATCACTCAAATAAGGATTAGGTTATATACGTTATATCTTATATGAGGCGCGTGTACACAAACGAGTATGTGAAGTGTGAAGTGGAAGAAAATTGGATAACATCCATGTAATTTTTACATTAATGTAAAACTTTTCGTAAAATAAAAGCTGCAAAAAAATAATTTTAATTTTTTTATTAAAATAAAATAAAATAATAAGAGTTAAACACGCAACTTTAAACTTAAATTAGTTACTTAAAAGTTAAAACTAAATTTCTAAATTATACACAAGGACAACAATTGTTTAGTAATCACTATATGCAATATCAGTGATTCATTAGAAAATTCAAGTTATTGATAAAATTATAAATTAATTCAATTGTAGATGTATTTTAGCATGTAATGCAATATGACATTTATTTGGTAACGAATTTTATAAAAAAGAAGTATTTATGATTAGACTTTCATTTCATTTAACGAATATTCAGTTCATAATTTATATTAAGAAAATTATATGGTACAGATCTAAATCTCTACAGATTTAAAGATTTGCTTACACCATACTTTCTAAAGTCATACTTTAAATCGTAACTCTTCACAAAAAAAAGCGTCACCTAATGGAAAAAAGTAAATTAGAAGATTTAAGAGAAAAAATAATTAAGTTATCAAAATTAATAGATCAAAAATTAATGATTTTAACTAATGTTAATTGTAATGACACCGAATTCTTAAAATCAATACAAAATGATTTTTCTCAAAATCTTTATTTTACTATAAGTTTTATTGAAAGACTTCAAAAACCTGAAAAAACTTATTTTTCACACGGAATTTCTAAAAAATGTTATCATGGAAATGATTCTCCACATCTTTATCATACCTTCAACCCACAATTAAATTCTATAGTAGATATGCTTGAAGAAATATTAGTATCCATAAAATTTCAAAGAAATAAGGAAAAAGAGAATCCCAAAGAAGAAAAATTTCAAAATATAATCAACATAACAGACTTAAAAGTAAAACCACCATTGAAATTATGAATATTGAAGAAAAATTAGAAGAAGTTACAATGTTTTTTAAACAATTAAAAATGGCTCAAGAAAATAATATTATGAAACATGGTTTTCAAATAGAAGAAGAATTAGTAAATTCTGAAAACATAGAAAATGAAGAACACATTTTAGATTATTCAAGTGACGAAGAACCAGCAATTTCAATACAAGTAAAAAATGAAGCTGGAACATCTAAGGATAATCAATCTCAATTTAAATGGGAAACAGGTTTTGATAATTATGCCTTTAAAAAAGGTTTTATAAATAAAGATTCAAAATATACAAAAATACCATCAAAATACATCCCTAAAATCCAGGAAATGGAAGGAGATAGAATGCTCGATTTAGACTGTAAAAAGAAATTTTCGAAAACTGGTTGAATTCCTTCTTATTAGAAGCCTTTACTAATCCAAAACTTAGTGAATTGTCTGGAAGAGACATTTGGAATTACATAGGGTTTCATACTAAAGGAACTATAAGAGATTATATGACATCAATAGAAAACCAAATAATAGAAGAATTAGAAACAAAAACATCAGCTTATGATAAGATATTATATATAATGATGATTCTATATAAAGAATTTTTTGGAAAAAATATTATAGATCATAGACAAGAAGTCTATAATAAAGAATATCAAGAAGCAAAAAATCATTTAGCTAATATTCAGATATATGATTTATGTAATGTGGAGTCTTATATATGTGAATATAGAATACATTATTACAAATTAAAAGAAGAAGATAAAAATCATTATCTTAGTATGTATATAACAAAACTTCTATATCCTGCTAATGAATTTATAATGGAAAGATTTATAAGAGAAATAAATAGAGGAACAATTGAAAATAATTTTGGTGGAGCAACCTCTGCAATAAGAGAGGAAATAAAAGAACGTTGTATGCAAGAAGCAACTCAAAAAAGATTTGCAAATATAATTAAAATTTGCTGTCAAGATAATGAGGAGATACCTAAAAAATATGGTCTTAATAAAAATTTTCAAAGAAAAAAAATATCAATTTAGAAAAAGAAAATACTATCCAAACTGGAGAAAAAAGAGATATTTTAGAAAGGAAAATAACAATAAAAATAAAAGACAAAGAAATAACTATTGCCCGAATAAAAAAGAAAATTGTAAATGTTGGTATTGCCAAGAAGAAGGACACTATGCAAATGAATGCCCGAAAAAGAAGGATAAAAAGGATCTTACTAAACAAATAGAAATTGCTAAGTCTTGTTTCATGGAACCATTAGAAGAATCTGATGACAACTTAGACTATATTTTTGAATATGTCTCGGAAACAGACTCAGAGACTGAGTAATAATGCTACATTTATTACTATAAAAATAACAGAAAAGTTTATAAATGCTTTCATAGATTCTGGAGCAACACAATGCTTTGCTAGTTCAAACTTGATTGGAAAAAATTAAAGAAACCATTAAGAGTTAGAATAGCTGACAAATCAATACATAAAATTGACCAAAAAGCAGAGATGGTTGAAATTTTTATTCAAAATTATAGGTTCATTGTTCCATCAATATATATGTTAGATTCTGGAATGGATTTTATTATAGGAAATAACTTTTTAAAGCTATATCATCCATTCATTCAAGAATTAACATATATAGTTTTAAAAGCTCCACACGATTCTTCAATAAATCAAAAATCAAAACGAATAAAAATACCGACTACTACTATAGATAAGATCTTAAAATTTAAAATATTCTCTATATTAGAGACATGTTATTTAAGTCTATACTTTCAGATAAATATCCCAAAAAATAATCTTGAAATAAAGATAGAAGAACTTTTGGATGAAATCTGTGCTGAAAATCCTTTAGATATTAAAAATACAAATAACGAATTAGTAAGTATTAAATTAAAAGATCCTACAAAAGAGATAAATGTTCCAAATAAAATTCCTTATTCCGCAAGAGATAGAGAAGAATTTTCATTAGAATGTAGAGATCTTTTGGAAAAAGGAATTATAAGATTAAGTAAAAGTCCTCATGCGGCTCCAGCCTTTTATGTCAAAAACAATAATGAAATTAAAAGGGGAAAACGAAGAATGGTTATTAACTATAAGAAGATGAATGAAGCAACTATTGGTGATGCTCACAAACTTCCAAGAAAAGATTCTATTTTAGAAAAAATCAAAGGAGCAACTTGATTTTCATCTCTTGATGCAAAATCAGGGTATTGGCAACTTCGTTTAGACGAAAAAACAAAGAAATTAACTGCTTTTACTTGCCCAACAAAAGAATCAACAAGTGTGTTGCTCTATGAATGGAATGTATTACCATTCGGATTAAAACAAGCCCCAGGTATTTATCAAAGATTTATGGAAGAAAATCTAAAAGAGTTAAATGAATTTGTTTTAGTGTACATTGATGATATACTAATTTTTACAAAACAAGATAAAGAAGATCATCTTCAAAAATTATTAATAGTTTTAGAAAGATGTAAAGAAAAAGGATTAGTTCTTAGCAAAAAGAAAGCAAGAATAGCAAAACAAGAAATAGAGTTTCTTGGGTTAATTCTATCCACTCAAGGAAAGCTAAAACTGCAGCCAAATGTCCTAGAAAAGGTAAATTTATTTCCTAATAAAATAGAAGATAGAAAACAATTACAAAGATTTTTAGGGTGTATAAATTATATTTCTGATCAAGGATTTTTAAAGAACATAACAGAATACACTAAAAGCTTATTTCCAAAAATAAGTACTAAAAAAGAATGGAAATGGGATGAAAAAGACAGTATGCAAATTCAAATGATTAAAGAATTATGTGAAAAACTTCCAGAACTTTATATTCCAGAAGAAAATGACTACTTAATAGTAGAAACAGATGCTTCAGACATAACTTGGTCAGGATGTCTAAAAGCTAAGAAAGCTATAAAAAGTTTGGAACAAGAAAAAGAATCATTAGATTCTAAATATTCCTCAAAGGAATTACTTTGCAGGTATATTTCAGGAACTATTACTCCAACAGAACAGAGATATACCACTCATGAAAAAAAAACTCTAGCAGCCATTAAATCCCTTAAGAAATGGAAAATCGATTTACTACCCAGAGAATTTACATTAAGGACAGATTCAAGTTATCTAACAGGTTTCATACGATATAATTTAAAAGTTGATTATAATCATGGACGATTGGTAAGATGGCAATTATTTTTGTTACAATATCCAATAAAAATTGAATATATTAAGGGTGACAAAAATGTTATTGCAGATACATTAACAAGAGAATGGAGTTCGTCTACAACGCATTAGACCAAGAAATTCAGAAATACGAACAAGAACTCGAAAAATGCAAGCATTGTCAGCAAATAAGGACACAGATCCAATTCCTCAAGAAGGCCATCGAAGCAATGAAATCAATACAACATCCAAAACCATCAGAGTTCAGCCAGCTAAGCGTGGTGGACAAATCAGGTGAAGAAAAAATTCCAGAAAATAAAACAATTGCTGAAATTATAAAAAAATCCACCCAAGATAAAAAATATTATGTAATTTATAATGGCCCCATGAAAGGAGTATATGATGCTTGGGAAAAAGCAGCACCATTTACACATCAATCAAGGATAATTCATAAAGGAGGGTTTTTAACACTGGAAGAAGCAAAGGAATCTTTCAGGGAATATGAAGCTCTTCATCCAGAACAAACCCTAAAAAGAGCAGATAAAGCTCCAATTCAAACCCAGAGAACAGGAATAATAAGAAACATTCCTACAAGGGCTGAAATCAAGGAAAAGAAAAGGGTCTGTAGATCAAATCTCAGAGAAACACTTAACATAGTCCTAAATTGGACTGAAGAAAAAAGGGCAATCTTGGGATATTATCCTATTGCCAAAGAACAGTTAACAAAGCTTGTTATATTTCCAGAAGCTTCCCCATCTGACACCTATTAGTTTTTCCAGTATGGATTAATTGATACAATTTTAATTTTTAATGATTTGAAAATTATTAGTGAGTTTCCTGCAGGATTTGTTGATGCAGTAAAGAGATTTAAAAATATGATTGACAACGTAAATCCAAGGGATATATCCCTAAAATTTACGAACAGTCAACCTATTTTTAATGAAGAAGAAGAATGCTTGGTTCTAGCACACCAAGTAATATTCATGTCCGTCTTCCCAGGAAATTTTCAACCAATTGATCAAGTTCAAGATTTAACAATCTACAGTCATGAAGGAAGACTAGCCAGCACACTAGCAAGGGTCTTCGAAAGAACTCAAAAGATAACAAGGGAATCTCACACAAGAATCAATTATAAAAGCAGAAATACTTTGCTTGTGTCCAGTAAAAGGAATGAAATTGAAGAAAGAGAGATGAGACTCTTCGTGGAATTTGAATAAGCATTCTACAACTTATCTGGACTCTTAGAAAAGCTCCCCGAAGGGATAAAGAGGAATCTCTGCTATTTGATAAAAGACAGAGAAGACCACAAGTGCCAGCTATGTGTCTCAGAGTTATCTGAAGAAAGCAATAATGAAACGGAATCAACCCACATGATAAAGGAAGAAGACAACGCATCTGAATGTCACATGATGAAAGGAGAAGACAGCACATCTGAAGCATCTCTCAACATTATTGCATAGTGACGTAAGCGCTTAGGTCATAGAGCACCAACAATGTAGCTGGTGCAAGATAATAAACAATGACGTAAGCAATGACGTCATAAGAAGGGTAAGGATGGGAATTGTCCATCAAACCCAACCATTATAAATAGGTTGCTTAGGCAATTGTAAAAAGCATCAAACAATAGAAAGCAGAAGGCTAAGAGTACTCATATGCTAGGAGAGCAAGGAGGAAGCGGCCGAGGTGATTCTATAGTTTGAAGAAGAATTCCCTTAGGAAAAACCAATTCTAAACTCCCCTCTGGAGTTAGTATCTACAATCTCCCCTCTGGAGATAAAAACATCTTATGTAAAATATTCTAAATAAAGGAAGTTTTTCTCCAGAAAGGTACGCCTTTATCTTAATCTCATAGTCATGAATTATTTAGAAAGTTTTGAATTAACGGAAGAATCTGATTATTATAGATTATCTGCCTTGTTAGATAATGAAAAACAGGCTGTTCTAAAAACAGAATTAAATCTCAAATCAAATGAAAATTTTAATAAACAAAATCTTTTAAAAGAAGTTTTTAATAGAAAAAATATAATATACTATGGAAAAATTCAACTTGAAGCCCCTATAAAGATAAAATCTACTAATGGAGAACTTGAAATAGCTTTGATACAACAACAACAAAGCCTTATCCCACTAAGTGGGGTCGGCTACATGAATCAAACGACGCCATTGTGCTCTGTCATGTATCATGTCTACAGAGAGACCGTTTACATGTAGATCTCGTTTGACCACCTCATGGATGGTCTTCTTAGGTCTTCCTCTGCCTTTCGCCCTTTGTCCATCTTCCATCTCATCCACCCTCCTGACTGGATGTTCTATCGGTCTTCTTCTCACATGTCCAAACCACCTAAGACGCGATTCAACCATCTTTTCCACAATGGGTGCTACTCCAACTCTCTCCCTTATATCTACATATATGATGAAAAATTGAGTAAACAGATTGAGAAAATTAAGGATCAACAAAAAGATCTAAAATTGGATGGATTCATATTAGTACTATACAAGTCTTAATCAAATCTACATATATGAAAGGAATTAATTCACCAATAAGCTTAGCAATCTGTGACAAAAGAATTATTGATGACCCAATAGATCAAATAATTGGAATTGTTCATGGAAACTTGGCAAATGTAAATGTTAAATTCAATGCCCATCTTGGATATGCTATACCTTTATCAACTGAAAATATTGGAAGATCTATAAGTTTGGCTTATAAATTTCACAGAAAGAATCTAATGGAACAAGACGATGAACCATTTTCAATTACATATGCAATAAATTATGCTTTAACAAATAGCCATCATAGTATAATATTTAAAAACAGAGAAAGAATTTATGTCGATGAATTATTTCAGAAAATTGTAAAAACAGAAATACCAAAATATAAAACTATTGAAAACCCAGTTCTTTTACTAAAAGAACCATCAGGAAAATTAGTTTCATCAAAATTTCAAATAAGAGAATCCAAAATTAATAGCCCTTTAAGTTTATCTAAGTTAAAGATTAAAGAAGAAAATTCTGAAATAAAAGAATTAACAAAAAAGGTCGAAAAATTAAATGAAACCCTAAACACTAAATTATGACAATAAATAAAGAGAAAATATATGTAACCTATCAAGACAAGAAACAAGAGCTCTTTGAAAGAGAAAATCGGTTGAATTATTTACAGTTTTCTGAAATAAATCAAAGAGCATTTGAAACTCTAAAAATAATCTATGACAAATTGAAAGGAGAAGTTAAAGAGTTAGAAAAATTAATAGAATCTCTAGAAAGTAGTGATGAATCGATGATAGAATTTGCAGAAATTCTAAGATAAATAATGAAGTATACAAAGACTGAAAGACCAGAAAACAAAATAAAAAGAAAAAGGGCGAAAAAATTAAAAAGTAAAATAAAGGAGTATAAAAGGGAATTAAATAATCTTCAGTTCGAAACTAATGACCTTATAATAAAAAGGATAGAAATAAGAACAAATATAAACAAGTTGGACCTAAACTTAAAAAATTTATAAATACCTGAAACACTATATTATGACTTAAAAGAATTAAAGCTATTGAAAGAAAAAATGGAGAATGAAGTTGAAAAATTAAAAAGACATTTAGAAACAACAGAAAGTGTAGAAATAAAAGAAGTTTTGGAGGATTTGAAAAATTATATTAAAGAAAAAGACAAACAGATAAAAGATTTTATATACAATAATCAATGCAAAAAAGAACATTATAAACTAAAACAAGATTGAAAAACTATAAAAATGAAAACAGAATTAGTAATAGTAGAAATGCTCAATACTTTTGATTATGAAATTACAAATTATAAAGTACCACCAACCAAATCTATACAAATTATAAACTTATTCGAAGCAAAATATGAAGAGTTAATTTTAAAAATTGGTAAAAATTGGTATCAGAACCAAGTTAACGATTAAGGGTAACACTTTTTCTTTAAGCAACATTTTTAGTGATACACTTTTAAATCAATAAAAAACAAAAATCTGTAAATCTGTACCAAAACACATCTATACACTAGATGGACCCTTTATATT
>NC_092036.1:2758660-2784025 GCF_003086295.3 Arachis hypogaea | reverse complement strand
GAGAAGAACCAATCGATCTCAATCAAGATGATGATATCCTAAGTGAACTTCTTGGGGCCATCTCAAAAATCTTCAAAAGCAAAGAGACTGGGTTATCAAGTTTTGAAAAGAAATCGATTCATCTGGATCAAAGCCCACAAATTTCTAATCCCCTTGAAAACACAAAGAATCAAGGTTTGACAAAAACTTCCGTCAATCCTGATATATTTGGGCTTCTTCAAAAACTAAAAATACTGCTTTCTAATCCCGTCGAAGCATGGTTCTCGCAAGATGGTCTAGATGCTGCACTTAACCAAATTTTAAGCTCTAATATTTTTACCCAGAATCCCTCTGATCATGCAAACCACTTGTGTCTTTCATCGATAATACCAAAAAGCTTTTTTCATGTCAGGATAAACTTGAATTCCATAAAAAAAAGAATAAAAGAAATCAAAGATCAAAGCATCAAAGTTGAAGTCCCCTTAGTTGACAAGAAAAGGTATCAACTTATGAAGCCACTTGACTATGGCTTCTGTTGAATTGGATCAGCTAATTAAGAGAGAAGACGAACTCAAAAAGAACTTACTAAAATTAGACACAACAAATCTCTTCTTCAAAATCCTCTTGAAAAGCTCCGAAGTAGGAAAATATTGCTCGACAAAGAAGTCCTTTCTTTATCAAAAGAAAAGAGCGATATGGACAATCAAACTTCACAACATCATGCTATAGAAAATGAGCAACTTTAAGAGCTTCAATTACTTGCACAAGATCGTACAAGATAACAGAGCAACCGACCAACTCTTATAACTCTATGAAGATTGAAGGCTTGGCATGCCAAGTTTTTTGTAACTAAAATTTCTTTTGAATTCATAATACTTTGAATTTGCCTTTAGACTTTTAGCTTCGATCTTAATTACTATCTTCAAAACATCGATACTATTTAATTTTCCATTTATCAATTTGATTTCAATTCCAGTATCAATATGCATTTCTTGAATACAAGTTGATTACTTGAAAAGGCTTGCTCATTATCTAAGCTTATTTATTTTATAACATGCATTCTAGTAATCTTAACTAGCAATCATCTTGTTCATAACTTTATGGTATTAAGATTGATTTCTAAGTAAATTACACATGGCATAAACTATTATAGGAGATGTATTTATTGAATCTCTGGTGAATTTCGATAAGCCTATAACACTTGACTTAATGTTTCATGCAAGTACGAGGTCTTTGACCAATTTGCTCTTATCAATTAATTAAAATTTTATTTGCAGTCTCAACTTGACCATTTGTTGCGCATAATATGGGTCGAAGTACCATAATTATACTCCTCGATGCTGCAAAAATTCTTAATACATGTCCAGTAAACATAATACCTTGATCAGTACTTATGAGAAAATCCAAATCGATGGATTATATGTTCCTCTATGAAATCGATAATTTCATTTTGGCCAACATCTATTAAAGAAAAAGCCTCAACCCATTTTATAAAATAATCAATCACCACTAAGATAATTGTGATTTTAGACGATGGAGGATGAATCATTCCAATTAAATCCAAAGTCCAACCTCTAAATGACCAAGGTTTTATAATTGAATGTAATTCAGAAGCAAGAATTTGTTGTATTATACCATGCTTCTGACATCCTTGACATGCTTTAGCATACTTAATGCAATCTTTGACCATTAACGGCCAATACACTCGATCACGTCGAAGTACCCATTTCATTCTCTCACCAGCTTGATGAGCACCGTATACACTTATGGACTAGAGCAATTATTTTTTTAGACTAACTCAAACACCTCATAAGACTTCCTTCAATGCGTTTTTTATACTTATCACTATCAAAAATTTGATTTTATTTGTTTTCATATGAATTTAACCTTTTATTTAATTTTTTCTTATCTTCTTCGATGACGATTTTCTTTCTTCGATAGCACAAGAATTGTTGATTTCTACAACTTCCTAAAGTTTCAGGAAGACCTTGTACTTCATGCAATTTAAGCCAACTCATTAGCAATTCTTTCAAATTCTTGATATGAACCAATGATACTTTTGAAAAGATACTAATAACTCACATGCTGTCGACAAATATTTTTGTAATTTTTCATTATTACACTTGAATTCTTTCGACTGCTGTTTTAAAACCAATTGAGAGTCTCCTAAATTTGGACATCCGATGTCCCCTTGTCGATTAAAATTTCCAATCCTAATATCAAAGCCTCATATTTAGCTATATTATTCAAACATGGATACTTTAATTCAAACAAAAATTCCGATGGAATCCCCTTTGGGGATATGATTAAAATGCCGACACCAGCACCATCTTTGTGTTTCGACCCATCAAAATATAACTTCCAGGGTTTGACTACGATATGAACGATATTTGCCCCCTGGTCATTGAGATTATTCGGTCGATCAACCAGAAAATCTGCAATGACTTGACCTTTAACAGCCTTGGCTGGGACATATTGTAAATCAAACTCCATCAAGGCAAGCATCCATTTTTCTAATCGACCTCTTAATATTGGATAAGATAACATATATTTTACCAAATCAGTTTGTGCAATTACTTTTATGATTTTCGCAACCATGTAACACTTTAACTTTGTACACGCATAATAAAGAGAAAGGCATAACTTCTCAATAGGAGATTATCTTGTCTTAATATCAGACAACACTCAACTTAGATAATACATTGCTCTTTCTCATCCCTCTTTATCATCTTGAGCCAAAATACACCCAATTGTATTTGTCAAAGCTGCAACGTACAATTTCAAAGGCTCGAAAGGACGGACTGTTGCCATTACTGGTACTTTCGACAAGTAATTCTTGACCAAATGAAATGGTTTTTGATGTTCATTCATCCACACATATTAGGACTCATCTTTAAGATTAACTAAAGGTGAGAAAACATGGGTTCAACCAGACAATTTAGAAATAAATCATTGTAAGCAAGGATGGCAAAACTCCCTGGAGCATGGGGATCCCTGTGGGACTTCCCCTAAATGGGGACCCGAAGATAGGAATTTTCTCCGCATGGATGGGAACGGGGCCAACATTTCTCCGAGGCAGACGTGGGGACCCAAGCGGGGATTCCCGTTAGAGTATTTTGATAACCTTTTGTCACATTTAACCTATGAATTAGCATGGTTTTGTTATCTCTCCCATATTTATGCTTAAGTGTAAAAACATGCTTTTTAAGCCTTATTTTGATGAATTCTAATTTCTCCTTGATTCCATAAGATGCCTTGATGTGTTTGCTAGTAATTCAGGATGAAATAGGCAGATCAAGGAAGAAGAAGCATAAAGGAGAGAACAAAAAGTCAAGAAGCAGAGTCAGCCAAGCACGCGCACCGCACAGGCCTGCGCGCACATTGCAGAATCGGCCAGGGACGCGCACGCGTACCGTGCGCGCACGCGTCGATGACCGCACATGACTTCATTAATGCAACACGTGCCTGGCGATTTGAGAGGGTTTCTGAACCCATTTTTGGCGCCAATTGCTAGGAGAAAGGAATAAAAGGATGAAGGATTAAGGGGAAGGCAATAATCAATCAATCTTGGAAGCATATAGCATAATTAGGATTAGTTTAGAGTTAGTTTTAGAGAGAGAAACTCTCACTTCTCTCTAGAATTAGGATTAGGTTTAGGTTAATCTCTCTTCTTAGATCTAGGTTTAATTCATGCTTTGATTCACTTTTCCTTTGCCAATTCTTAATCTTCCCCCCTTCCTCTTTCTAGTTATGTGCTTTAATAATTGTAATTCTTCATTTTGTTTTGGATAGATTGTTGTTCTTTATTTCCTCTTTCAATAATGCAATTTGAGGTAATTCATGATAATTGTGATTTCCTTGATTGTTGTTGTTAATTCTTTGCAATAATTGTTGTTAGATTCTATTCTTGTTCTCAAATTACCATGCTTTTCTTTTGTGCCTTCCAATTGTTTGATGAAATGCTTGGTTGGATTTTAGTGTAGGTTTTGTTCCTCTTGGCCTAGGTAGAGTAATTAGTAACTCTTGAGTTATCTAATTCCTTTGTTGATTGATAATTAGAAGTTGCTAATTGGTTTGAATGCCTCTAAAGCTAGTCTTTCCTTTAGGAGTTGATTAGAACTTGAGGAATCAAATTAATTCATCCACTTGACTTTCCTCCATGGTTAGAGGTTAACTAAGTGGGAGCAATGAACAATTCTCATCACAATTGAGGAGGATAACTAGGATAGGACTTCTAATTTTCATACCTTACCAAGAGCCTTTTATAGTTGTTAGTTTATTTTCATTGCCATTTACTTTTCATGCTTCTTATAAAAACCCCAAAATAACTCACAACCAATAACAAGACACTTTATTGTAATTCCTAGGGAGAACGACCCGAGGTTTAAATACTTTGGTTATAGATTTTAGGGGTTTGTACCTGTGACAAACAAATTTTTGTATGAAAGGATTATTGTTTGGTTTAGAAACTATACTTTACAACGAGATTTCATTAGTGAAATTCTAAACCGTCAAAAATCTAATCATCAGTCCCGTCTCCGCTAATCCTTCGAATTATTAAATTTACTTAAATACCCTTAATAATTTATTTCTAATATAAATTTTTTAGTCATTTTACATACCATATATATATTGAAAAATCTAACCCTAGTTTCAAAAGTGTCTTCCCTTCTCTCCATAACACTAACACTGTGTCGTCCCACTCCCCAGTCACCCCAGAAGGCCAAAACTCGCAAATCCCAATCTCCTGTAGCGTCAGAACCTTATACCTAGCCACTCCTACTCAGTGCTCATCGTGTCCTCACCCCCTCGTCGCCTTATTGTCTCTGATCGCGGCATTGTTTCCCCTTTTCAACACTGCATGACTATGTCTTTGTATGTTGTAATAATATTTTTTTTATTTTTCATTAGAACTTTCATATAAATGATCAATACAGGAAGATTGGGAATAGGACCCCACAGAAAATAGGGATGGGGGACAATATTCCCCTACAGTGGGGATTGGGGCGAGGACAAAGAGCAAATCTAGGGGGCGAGAACGGGGAGCGAGAAGGTTTTCCCCACCCCTGCCCTGCCCCGTTGCCATCCCTAGTCGTAAGAAGTTAGCTTTTCCTAGAAACGATTGAACTTCTTTTTTCGACATAGGGCATGGCAACTCTAAAATTACTTTAGCTTTATTCTAATCAATAGCAATTCTTTTCTTTTGTACCACAAATCCTAAAATATTTTCTGCCGAAACCCCAAATGCACATTTCAAAGAATTCATCTTTAAACCTTTCTGTCGCATCGTTTTAATTGCTTGGCTTAAATAATCAAGATGTTGGTCCATCAGATTCGACTTTACCATCACATCGTCGATATATGTTTCCAAAATTTTATATGCTTTTTGACATTATTTTTATATAGTTTTTAGTATGTTTTATTTAGTTTTTATTAAGTTTTTATAGGTTTTAGTGTTAAATTCACATTTTTGGATCCTACTATGAGTTTTTGTATTTTTGTACAATTTCAGGTTTTTTTCTGGCTGAAATTGAGGAGTTGGAGCAGAAGTCTGATTCAGAGACAGAGAAAGCACTGCAGATGCTGTCCGGATCTGACCTCCTTGCATTCGGAAGAGATTTTCTGGAGCAACAGAAGTCCAAATGGAGCGCTCTTAACGGCTATGGAAATTTGACTTCCAGAGCTTTCCAGCAATATATAATAGTCCGTATTTTGCTTCGGATTAGAAGGCCCAAAACTGGCGTCTAACGCTAGCTGCGCCCAAAGAGCAGAGCCCAGCGTCCAAACACCCAGAGACCTTATAGCACGTGGATCTTTTAATCTCTTTAATTTTGAGATTGATTTCAAGAGCAAAACATCGAGGTGCTTGTTTTACTAGTCACGAGAATGGCTTCAATGCCAATCGATGTTCCACTAAAGAACAAAAGAGACCAGGCATTTCATCAGAATCCTAAGCAAAACAATCTTTGTACTCAATCAAGAGACTAATCAAATTCGCTCGAAATTGCTCGTTAATGTGTTTGCAAATATAAGTAGGTCTGAAATCTCAATCAGATCCTAAATTAATTTCTTCAAGTGGATCTTGAGATTCAAAACCCTTTTTGATATGATCATCATTAACTGTAGTTTTTTTAAAACCCAAAGATTTCAGATCATAAATACAATCGAAAGAAAGATCAACTGAATCATATGAAGAAAAACAAACTTTATTATCAACCGAATCGGGAATCGAGTTACTTACAAAGCAAGCTTGGGATACATCGACGCAAGATTGGTCAACAACATTAGTCCTAAGAATGGAAATACATGAAGAATCTGAACTACAACCAAATTTGATTTTAGAAATCGAAACTATACTAGGAATTGAAAATGTTGAATTGAAATCCATATCTCATTCAACTTCATTATCTTATCTTTCGAAATTTTTAATTAAAAATTCAGATTTCAATTTTAAATTTTTATCTTATCATATCTTAGTTTCAAAATTCAAAAATCAAATCTTTTCAAAATTAAAAATCTCATCTTTTTCAAAAATCTTATCTTTTTCTTATCTTTTTCAAAATTTAAAAATCTTATCTTATCTTTTTCAAATTTCAAATTTTAAAAATCAAATCTTTTTCAAAATCAAATTTCAAAATCTTATCTTTTTAAAATCTTTTTTAAATCTTTATAATTTCTTATCTTATCTTTTCTAACTACAAATTTTAAAATTCAATCTTTTTCAAATCTTTTTAGTTTCTTATCTTATCTTTTTTCTAATTTCAAATTTTAATTTCAAATCTTTTCTTAATTAATATCTTATCTTCTCTCTCTTCTTTTTCAAAACTTCCTAACTAACTCTCTTCTCTCTTAATTTTTGAAAACTTCTTCTTCTTCTCTCTCTTTTATTTTTAAAAATATAACATTTAAATTTTAAATCTTTTTAAATTAATTAACTTAATTTTAAAAAATAATTAATAAATAAAATAAAAACAAAAATATAGCAGAACCAAATGCAACAAACACAATTATTACAAACAGAGAAATCATAAATATGATTCAAATATAGCAGATAATTAAGTAGCACTTAGTTATGCAATCACTTAGGCAATCCAAACAAGACATATAGATGCATATGATGCATGCCTGTCCTAGTGGCTGATGAGTCTCATCTGTCAGTTATAAAGCCAACCCGACAAGTCCTGGTAGCTAACCATTGGGCCGTCCCTCTGTCGTGCATCCCTAACTCAAGTAATTCTCAATCATAAACATAATCATAATCATACAACACTCACACTGGTGTTTATCCACGGGGGCGAGCTCATCCAGAACTTTCACAGTATCCGGCCATACTTACTACATAGGGCCAGTAGAGTATCGAGTCTCAACCTGGAGCACGTGGTGGCTAGCCACTGCTTTCACACAAGGAAACTTGTATCTCAGATAGTCATTTAATATTCATTCATAACATTCCATAATCATTCATTATGACCATATCATCACCTAGACATCACATAATTGCACATTTTATACATCACTCATCATAACCCAGGGCAAGTGGGGCGAAACCACAACCCTTGCGTCCACCCGGGGAGCCTCATTGAAAACTCTGAGATTTATTGTATCCTTCTCTTTTTTTTATTGCCTGGGGACAAGCAATATTTTACGTTTGGTGTTATGATGAGCGAATATTTAATATGCTTTTTGGCATCATTTTCATATAGTTTTCATTATGTTTTGTTTAAGTTTTATTATATTTTCATAGGTTTTAGTGTAAAATTCACTTTTTTGGATTCTACTTTGAGCTTGTGCATTTTATGATGATTTCAAGTAAATGTTGGCTGAAATTGGAGAGGTTTGGAAAAGTCAAAGTCAGAGACAGAGAAAGGACTGCAGATGTTGTCAAGATCTGACCTCCATACACTCGAAGAAAAATTTTGGAGCTACAGATATCCAAATGGCGCGCTCTCAGCGACATTAGAAAGCTAACATCCAGGGCTTTCCTGCAATATATAATAGTCCATACTTTGCTCTGGAAATGAAGGCTCAAAGCTGGCGTTCAACGCCAGCTCTTCACCCCATTCCTGGCATTGGACACCCAAAAGGGAGCAGCTGGCGTCCAACGCCCAAAAGGGAGTCCAAACCTAGCGTTTAACGCCCAAGAAGGACCCTAGGATGTGGAGACACCCTTAGCTTAGCCCAAACACTCACCAAGTGGGCCCCAGAAGTGGATTTTCGCACTACAAGACCATTCTATCATATTTTTGTACTTCCTAGTTATTAGATTAGTATATATAGGAGAAGATCAACCATGTTTAGGATCTTCTACCTTATGCCATATTTTCATTTACATTACTTTCTGTAAGCTATGAGTCACTAACCTCCTAAGTTAAGGTTAGCAGCTCTGCTAACTTTTATGGATTAATAATATCATTGTTCTATTTCAATCATGTCTTGATTCTATTCTAATATGTATCTTCGTTCTTCAACCTTATGAATGGGATGACTGGTGACAATCATCCTTATTCTACATGGGTTCTTGCAAGTCCATGACGGGATAGTATTGAACCACAAGCTTGATTATACATCTCTTAGACGACTAATCCACGGCTTTGTTGGGTACTTGGAGACATCTATGCAGTCGAGGTGCGGGGCGATTAGGACCTGTGTGGTATAGGCTAGAACCAAGAAGCAGCATTCCCTGATCCAGAAGATCCGACCTTGTCTGTGGTGTTTTGAGTAGGATCACCAAGGAAATGGACTACAGGAGCTTCACCCCCGTTCAGATTGGATGACCGCTGACCCGACATTTGATCTGAAGCAGAGGAGGCTAATGACCACTGACCTGGCGTTAGTCATCTACAGCCTGCCATGGAATGAATCATCAGAAGTTGGAGTAGACAGTAAGAAAAGTTGATCCAAAAGAAAGAAGCATCTTCGAAGCCTCAACCATTCTCTCATCACTGCTTTCGCATCTATCTAGTAACATTTTATTTATTTAATTCTATTTTATGTGTTTTCTACAAAAATAATCATCTTTTCTATCCGTCTGACTAAGATCTACAAGCTAGCCACAGCTTGTTCAAACCAACAATCTCCGTGGGATCAACCATCACTCACCTGAGGTATTACTTGGACAACGTGGTGCACTTGCCGGTCTATCTGTGTGAATATTGCGGAGTCAATTTCGTGCACCACCTAATCACCATCTTCTAAACTTATAACAGAAATTCATCAATTTAATTTACTAACTCACCTCTAATAGTCTTAGGATCTAATTACTAGATAGAAATCTTAAACATTAATTAAAGAAATTTAGAAAGCTAGAGAATCCTTGAAAAAGTGAAGAAAACCATTTTTCAGCAAAACAAGGGTTTCAGGTTTGAAAATTTCTGCACCAAGAAAGCACGCTATCCTGTTCTTAGAAAATTCACCAAAAATCATATTTTCACTTGATGAATCTGAAATTTTCCAGAAATAAATTGGACTTATAGAGTTTTAAATCACATCAAGTCCCATAAAAAATTTATTTTTCTGGAAAGAGTTATACTAATTACAAGTTTGCTTTCAAAAACTAGTTTTGCTGTCAACACAACTAAGAGCTCTATTTTTAAAACAAGCACAACTTCTACAAAATTTATTAAAATCTGAAATTTTTATATAAACAAGAAAATAGGTTCAGTTTCAATTTCATTTTGGTTCCACTCAAAAATGTACTCAGGATTGGGAGATATAAGCTTAGAAAGTTGCTGGTTTGATTATGCAGTAGCAGAAAATCAGCATTGAAGAAACAAACTTCAAAAACTCATATCTCCTAATCTAACCGTTAAAAGTTAACCAAATTTTGTAAGATTGATTACACATCACAAAGAGTCAATAAAAACTAATCCTATTGAATTGTGATGGTTAGATCATTCTCAAAAAGCTTTCAAAGTTGCTGCCAGAAAATCTGTTTATGTAGAATTTTGCAAAACTCAATTTTTTTTGGACTAAACCAAACCTCAATATAACAATTCTCACTTTTAAATCATTCCACTCACATACCAAAACTATCTTGTGCATTTAATTTCATAATTCCCATCATAAAGTCTCATTCACCACATCAATTCACATACACATAACAACAACTAACATTTTACAACTACAACTCTCACTCACCACATCAATTCACATGCACAAAACAACATTCAACATTTCACAACCACATGAGCCATGCTCAATCAATCCTTTACCTCAATCATCAATTTCTCATCATAAATTGTCTAATTTCTCATCATCTATCAATAGCAACATCATCAATCATCGACATATCAATAATTACCCATTATTAACATCATAATTTGTCGAATTATCACAATCATCATAATAATCAATATTCATACTCCACCGTATACAACTTCTTTAACCTTCATCAAAATCATCATCAACCATAATATTTACATGCAATTAATCACACAACCACATCATTCAATCTTATCTTAAAGCCACTATCCTAAGTGTCACGAAATATTACATATTACATAAAGAAAATTGAAACTATACTTTGGTCCATTTCCAATATGTACAAAAACCACCAATTGATCACAACCAAGCTCAATCAGGCCACCAACTAAATTCCACTTGCTCCCAATATCACAATTATCAAGCTATACACAATTAATTCATAAAGATCAATACCTAGAATTTCCAAATACACAAATGACAAAGGTATAAAGCTTTCTTACCTTACTCATTGTGAATTGGGATAAAATTCAACAATAACCCACAACTAGATCACACATAAACAACCAAAATCACAAAATTTTCTCAAAATCAAAACCCAAAATCACAGAATTACATAGGGCAAAAATTGGAGTGTGAGATTTGAGTTCTTATCAACTTTGTTTAGCTAGAAATGAAGAGTCTGACGCAAAATTCGTGTGGCCGCAAATGGCTCATCAATCGGAGTTCCGGATCAAAAGTTATGGAGTTTTGAAGGAGGAAATGAATAGTGACATGGAGCTCTCTCCCCCCCCCCTCTAATTTCAGTGTGCCCTCACCCTCTTTGGTGAGTGAATGAGCTGAAATGCTCATTTAATGTGTGTTTATAAGTTAGGTTTGGCCCAACTTAGACCCGATTCAACTCGTTAGTGTTTTTTGTCCGTTTGGCCTAACTTTAGACAGAACCTTTAGAATTAGTGCCCGATTTGCAACTCTAATCTATTTTTATCTTTCAAATTAATAATTGAATTTCCTAAATTTATTTACTCATAATTATATTTGTTTTCTTACTCACAGTGCCAGTCCAATTAAATCGGTACGCGTTTTTACGTATCTTTCAGTTGAAAAGTACTTTCTCCCGCTCGAAAAAATTCACTGAATCCAAATTTTATCTTTATATTTTCTAATTAATATCTCTAAATTTTGAACCTAATCCAGGCACCTAAATCATATTTTTATTTTATTTTAATTAAATAATTAATTATATCTCGGTTCTTATAGAGGGCTTCTAATTCATAGTTCCTCTCATCCTCCTTATTCTCATATATGCTATGATGCCTATAAAATTTCTCACAATACTCCCTATCAGTCACAGGAACACAAGAAAGGACAGTGGTGTCTACTTAAACTCGAAGACTAGGGGGGACTTTGGTTGACATACTCGTAAGAATAGTACGAGTCTACGAGACATAAAGGCTACACCTACAAATGGAAAAGAAAAGAAAATCGTTACTATAAGAGGTCGAACCTCGTACACAGCAGGTCGAGTAAATCAACCAAACCAAAAGAAAGCTGCTCTTTCCAAATTTTTTTCTACAGTGCAGCCAAATAGTGCCTCTCTTATGCACCATCGCTGCATTAAAGCAACATCATTAGGGGCAGTACAATACATAAATAAAAAGGTAACAGCCACAATAATAAAGAGAAGTCTTGTAGGATATTTCATCATTAAACTTTCTTAAACATTTCAAGCATCAAACTCGCAAGAAAGTAAAAAAGCAAACCTTTTTCAACAAAACGAAAAAAGGACAATGATAGTGGAGGTAAAACCTCAATAAAAACAACCAGCAGTCCCATGTAAACAGAAATGAGAGTTCACGAAAAAGATAAAACGAAAACCAACCTCGAAGAAAATTGTGAAAAAAGGGAGAGCACATCTAAACAGCAAAAACACGGACGATCCTTTTCACGCCGGCAAAAGCAAAATTCTTCGAAAGACCAAGATAAAAAAAATCTTAGAAGAAACAACCAGTAGTCCCAGGCAAACAAAAATGAGAAATCACAAAAAAGAGAAAACGAAAACCAACCTCTAAGAAGATAAAGAAAATTCGTAACATTAAGAAAATACTATCACCGAATTATAATCATCGACCAAGAGTCCAAAATTTGTTATGTTATTTTATGAGTTAATAGTCAAAACCGTCCCTGAAAGATACCCCGATCTCCATATTCATCCCTGAAAGATAAAGTTAATCAAAATCGTCCTCGAAAGATGACGGACATGACCACGTTCGTCCTTCCGTCATCTCCTTCGCTGATGTGGCTAACATTCGATGACGTGTTTCGTTAACTACCCACGTGGACGACGCCTACGTGTACGCTATTGTTGCTGACAAGGTAAATATGTGAAAACAATTCAAATTAATCCCTTGGATGATGAACCCTAATCCTAAATTCGATGATAAATAAGTCACGGTCAACAATCATATGGCCATATAGTTGGGTAGAACTTGGAATTGTTGGGTCGCCGGGAGGATGGAGACGGGAAATGGAGGTCGTAGTGGTGGTGTGTCGTTTCCGTCGTACGACAGCAATGGTTCCAGCGCTTCAATGCGAATGAGTAGGAAGACTCATGAGGGATCATGTTTCTGCGGGTTGAAGGCTGTGATAAAAAAATCTGGGATAGCAGAGAACCCAGATAGATTATTCCATGCATTTCCAAGGTACCGGGTGAGTGGTGTTGAAAAAGTTCAAGGTTTTCCATCTTGTTATGTGTTATTGGGTGTTTTTTCATTGTTTTCTTCTCTGATTTATCAATTTGCAAAAGGACAGTCACTGTAATTACTTTAAGTGGATTGATGATGATGACTATCAAGCAGTGGTTGAAGGTGATGCAAAGAAAGATTCTAGAACTGATTTGCAAGTTGAAAGTGACTATGATGAATGGAGGGTGAAGGTGGCATGGAGATTGGGTAGTTTAAAAGATTAAGTTAGATCTTTGAAACTGTTAATAATTTTTATGTTTGTGATAGTTATAATTAATGTGATTCTTTGTTGTTTGATATGTATTTCCAAGTAAACACAATTCTGTTGAAATGTAATGGTGTATTGAGTGTGATGGATTGAATGAGAATAGATGTTTGATTAGTGTTGTTTAAGATTAACTCCGAACTCTCAATTACTGGCATTGTGGAATATTGCAAATTAATTACTATCACTGTTGCTATAAGATTAAACCATAAACAGAGTAAGTAATCAAAGTAAGTAGTTATAACATTGTGCTGCCATTGAAGGCTAATTGTCACATTGTCTTAAAGATAAGTACCATGGTGCATGCTTTTTGCCAATGATATCGTCCTTATGGAAGAGTCAAGAGAAGACCTAAATAAGAAGTTAGAGTTGTGGAGAGAAGCTTTAGAAGTGTATGGTCTGCACATAAGTCGTAGCAAGACGGAATATATGGAATGTAAGTTCAATCCGAGAAGGGAAAACCCTAATATAGAGGTGAAGATTGGAGAAAACATCCTACCAAAAGTTAAAAGTTTTAAGTATCTTGGGTGCATCATACAGGATAATGGAGAGATTAAACAGGATGTAAATCATAGGATCCAAGCAGGTTGGTCAAAATGACGGAGTACATCTGGTTTTATATGCGACAAAAAAGTGTCTTTAAAACTTAAAGATAAATTCTATCGCACCGCTATAAGACCGGCTATGCTTTATGGTGCGGAGTGTTGGGCGGCTAAAGGGGAGCACGAACATAAGCTGAGTGTGGCAGAGATGAAGATGTTGAGATGGATGAATGGTCATATGCGATTGGATAAAATAAGGAACGAAGATATAAGGGAGAGAGTTGGAGTAGCACTCATTGTGGAAAAGATGGTTGAATCGTGTCTCAAGTGGTTTGGAAATGTGAGAAAAAGACCGATAGAACATCCAGTCAGGAGGGTGGATGAGATGGAAGATGGACAAGGGGCGAAAGGCAGAGGAAGACCTAAGAAGACCATCCATGAGGTGGTCAAACGAGATCTACATGTAAACAGTCTTTCTGTAGACATTATACATGACAGAGCACAATGGCGTCGTTTGATTCATGTAGCCGACCCCACTTAGTGGGACAAAGCTTTGTTGTTGTTGTTGTTGTTGTTGTTTGTCTTAAAGATAAGTACCACAACAAATTTATAAAGTATCCAATCTTAAAAATGAAGGCTACACCAAAAGAGAATGGTACATACAACTTTCAAATTTCACATAACCACAATATTTAATATGGTACTTCATTTGTCCTGTACAAAAAAAAAAAAAAACCAAAGCAGCCCCATACATTGCTTTCTAATCAAAGTAGTTTATCATTCTTTCTTGGGTTCTTAAAGCCTGGAATAGGCACAAAAATCATAAAGTTGGCCAGCTTCTTAGCAGTTGTAGAACTTGTCTCTTTGATGGTCTTAGCTGAGATAGCCACTGGTGTAGCTGCAGTAAGTTTAGGGGAGAATCTAGCTCTTACTTTCGCTTTAATCACCTGTAATTTAAGTGGCGTAGCTACAACTTCATCCTGCAAAATTAACCATTAGCCAAATTATATATCAACTTGATAGCTTGCCATAATGCCATAAACACTAAATTTTTTCCTATTCCCAAACCATACCGCATAATGATCATCAGACAGACAATGCAGAAATTATAATCTTTAGTTAAATGCTAAATGATCCTCAAGCAACATGTCTAGTTGTTTATCCCGTTTCATAGTTGTTTGATTCCATTATAAATATTATATTACACAAGTAAAAAAAATTAAATAGACCATGACTAAATTTGCACTGAACTTAAGGATACATATCATGGCCTAATAAAATATATATAGACACTGTTTTGGCAGGTAATGTTGCTTACCACAATTTTTTTATAGAAAACTGTACAAGACTGAATCCAAGAGATTATCTAAAAGATATTAGAATTTATTATATTGAATAAGCTGTCCATCGTAGATCATGACTCGTCTAAATTGACCATTTCATTTCTCTCACCAATTTCATTAGTACTAAGGTCAAATAGAATCTTTCAGTTCTTATAACCGAAATATTCCATAATCTTTGTAAAAGTTCCTGGTAATCTTCAATTCAAGAGTTAAATGTCCTATAGTCCATAGATTTTACAGGGACTCTAAACTACAAATAAATAGTAAATATAAACACACAAAAGAGACCATGATTCAGTTTGAATCTAATACAAACTTCCACAGCAGGATTTAAGACAACAAACTGAAGGAATTGTAATTGTTATTGACGTTATAAAATAAAATTCACAATCACAATAGGGTAACAGAGCACCTGTATCTTGCGACGCCAATCTTTGATACCCTCTTTGACCATGGTCACCCCAACGATGACCCAGAGAGGAACGATTGCGCTGACAGCAGTGTATGGAGCAAGCTTTGTCATTGCCAAGACACCAATGACCAAGAAATAGAAATTAGCAACCCTCATAAACTGCTCAAAGAGTGACTTTGTCATGTTCATATATCATGTTTTCATCAACCGAGTTTTTAAACATTCCACCATGGTGAAACACAAAAATCATGAGAGGACCCTCCATCTACAATAACATTGACGAAAATTTCATTAACAAACATAGAAAAACATACCAAAACATACCCTAAACCCAAAACAAACACGTAACAAACGAATAGAACCATCACTAAAATGAAACACCCCTACCTAAAAAATCATCACAAAGCCAATAAAAGCAAAACATTCTGACCCACTCATATCATATAAGAACAGTCATACAAATCGTTAGTTACCCCAAACCCTACCCATACTCAGAGGAACACATGAGTCACGCCACTAGGAAGACATCAAGCCACATAATAACTCAAAAAACAAGAAAAAGATTTCATCTTTATCTCTAATCGTCGCAATGGTTTCCTCCACTATCGATGTTGCTCCAGGAGATGATCAGCTCTGTATTCAGTACCGATACCTCTTCTGTTTTAATTGTCTTCCAATACTGACGAAGGTTGATGGCATGGTTTAAATGTTGGGTCAAAGGCTTAGGGCATAACTTGAGGGAGACCATATGTTTTGGAGCGAAATAGAGAGAAATAGTTGTTAACAGAGGGAGTAATGCTTTGCAACGTTTTGAATCAATCCTAAATGGCGTCATTTTGATAGTATGTCATGCAAACAGTTAACGAAATATATCACCCAACATGTAATTATGTTTGTTATTTTTCAGAAACGATTTTTATTAACTTTATCTTTCGAAGACGAATATAGAAATTGAGATATCTTTCCAAAACGATTTTGATTATTAACTCGTTATTTTATTGAAAACTTTTCCATTTCCTTTTTTAATCTGTATGTTAAAAGATTTAATTGAATAATATTAAATTAGATTTAAAGTTGAATGTGTTCAAATTAAGTTTGATTTGATACGATTGAGTTAAATTGTATAGAATTTTATCATAATTGTGATTTTTATATTTTTAAAAATTTAATATCTACAGAGATGGGACGAGAACAAGAGGCATTTTCCTAATCAGGAATAGATGACGGAAAGGGATCCCCACCCCTATAAATATCCATGTTTTTCCCCCACTTGACCCGCCCTTCTTTAAGAAGTATAAAACCCCACCCCGATAACTATTCGAATCTAACAAACAAGATTAATTTTTAAAATTTATACAACTATGATCACGTCTGAACATAAACTAAAAACACAAGAAACATACAATGTCAAACAAGATAAAAAAGAAAGAAATAAAAACCAATGTCTAGTCACTAAACAAATTTAACACAATTAATCTTGGTCGCTTTCTAACTCCCCATCATCATTGATAGTTTGGAGGTCAAGATTGAAACCTGAAAATCAAGAGTACAATAGCAATTAACAAATTAATTTGCATTCCTTCCTTCTTCATAGGCATGAGTGCCACCAACAAGAAGCACCCTCAAACATAATGGAATATTGGAACCAAGTGCAAAAATATACAGATCAGTAAAACCAATAAGCGAAGATGAGCAGACCTATCATTAAATTTAAGCACATTTTCAATAAAATTGGATAGCATTAATTTTGTTGAATATACATTTATTTGTTGCTAGATTCTGACAATTTTATGGTGAGTATATTCATTAGTTAAAATATTAAAAAATAATGGCCATACATGGTGTAATTTTTCTTTCAGGATTTGGGAGTTTTCAATTTTAGGATACTGTGCAAATATTCTTCTTTAATTTCAACGTCTTAAACAAAGAATTTCTTACAATTATTGGTCTTCATCTCCAACAGCAAACCTGTCCAGTGTCCAGAGATAAAGAAGTAAATATCAAAGCTCAATGAACACGGTCAAGAAGTTTAAAGAGAGAAAGATGGGCATACTCACATATAAAGATTTACATAATCACCAAGGTTAAAATTACCCTTGGATTCAATCTTGGCAGAAAAAGTTTTGAGTTGGAGCTTGACTCTGGCATAAGAAACAACCCCAGAACCAGTGTTAGTAGATGGCTCTCCCTCGAAAACATTTCCAGGTTCCATGAACATATCAATCAAACTTTCATCGCTAGTGTTGTGGCAACAAAAAATATACATTACTTCTGCGGTCTTGTCCAAACCATCCACCTCCACCGTTTCCACAACTTTCATCTTAGATAAATCATAAATATGCCACATTGGAGCGAAGTCAACAATCAGAAGATAATGACTGCATCCCAAACGAACAAGTTTCCTTGGACAATATTCAGGAACTGGCGGAAAATTCCAATCAAGGTATTCCCAATTGTTAGCCTTGACGTCATATGACATGAGCCCTTCATCACCACAAGAATACAATACAATGTGGGTCTTCTTGTGAGGCTTGGTGCTGTCCTCCCACAGAAAGTAAGAGTCAGGGTTCCTGCAATATGACAAGAGAGCACTTTCGGGCACTTCCCTTGTTTCCCATAGACCTGATTTTAGGCTGTAAATATCAACCCAGCAATTTGCAGTTCCAGTACCCCCAAAGATGTACAATTTGCCATCATAGGGGACTACTAAGGGTCTATATCGGCAGCAGAACATGCTTCCACAAAACTTCCAACTCCAATTAGAACCCTCATACTTGAGGCACCACATCCTTGAGGGGTGTTGATCATCCCAATTCAAACACAATTCTGGGTCAATAATATTCAGGTCATTACCACCAGCAAAGAAGAAGCTGTGACCGACAGAACAAACTCCTTGCATATATGGTAATGGATAATCGACCAATAGACCATCTCTAAGAGGCCATTTGGCAGTTACATGACCTCCATCTTCAAGATCAACAGTGCCATTCTTAATAAAGTTGGCCTCAGTTATAGTTAACATCCTTCGCGTGATGGCTGGCCCAACATGATCTCTTTTAAGATTTATATTTTCCACAAACAGGTATAAGCGCTGCGTCATGGATAGCTTTGGATCAGAAGAACCAACATCCTGGAATTAGGGAAACAATCATATTATCTACGACAGAATCAAATCACCATAAGTTTACAGCAATTAACTATTAAATAGAAAGCTTTGCAGTGTGTTGATGATAAATTGAAACGTCATACTTATCCAGTTAAGTTTATAAGGATAAGAGGATGCAGAAACCGACCTCAGGATCATATTCCCCGCACATGGCATCAGCAGCACCTCCCGAAACAGCACCTTGCAAAACCCCAACAACACTTCCCCACCAGCTGTCAAAATCCCCGTTCAATTCAGCAGTGTCCCCCAAATCCCTAATATGATTGGCAGCCTTAGCCATCAAATTCGTGTCATCTCCAGAAGCCCCTTTGCCGGCGACAAACGCACTGAAACCGTAAGCATTCACAACTAACGATCCAAACTTATAGCCCTTCGCGTAATTGACGATCCGACCGGCGAACATCATTGCTCCGACAGAACGGTTGTCAGTGGAGATGAAATCTTGTCCGAGATTCCAAACTTCCGAAGTTGAAGCAACGAGGACGACAAGGTTCTCCTTGGGTAGGGCTTCGGGCACGTAATCCCTGGCATCTACGAGCTCCGTAACGACGCTGAACGACTCGAACAAATCGCAGAGGCACGAAGCTAGGGCTTTTGAGGTTCCGATTTGGGAAACAAATAGAATCTTGGCAGTTGGATTGCTTTTAGGTTTTTCATGATGGAGTCTTATGAGGTTCTTTTTGTGGGAGTAGAGGCGCATGAGGCGCATGAGGCGAGGCTTGCAGATTAATAACAAGGTTGTGGCAGTGGCCGAGACCACGGTCACGGTGGACAAGAGCAAGGGTACAGAAATATCTGCTTCTAACGACGACGACAACGAAAGTATTGCCATATTTCTTTTCTGCTTCAGAGGGTTTCCACCACCCCTCCTCTGTTTTTTCGCGTTGCTGAAGAGAGTCGGTGTGTGTTCGAGGCGGTGGAGTGAGAAAAAAGAATAAGTATGACACCAGAGGGTTTCCCCACCCCTCCTCTTCATTATAACATTTTTAGATTAAACTACCATTTTTATTAAAAAATATTTAAAATATTGATAAATTTATTAAGAAAAAACTAATTTTATAGTCATAAATAATAGATTTTCGTTGACAAAATTATCCTAAATTTTTAAATGATCATTTAATTATTATATTAATTATCAAAAAATTCTTTTTTTATTAATATTAAGAATTTTTTAAAAAATCAATTCTATATCTTTTATTTAGTATTTAATTTATTTTTTATAATAATTTTTAAATAATTTTAATATTTTTAATTTTCATATTTTTAAATTTAAAATTAATTATTTAATTTTTTAATAATTAAATAATAATTTTTAAACACTATAGTAATTAGCAAATATTATTTTAAAAATTAAAAACTTATTCCAAGAATATGTATAATGATAAAACATATTTTTAATTTATTCTTAAGAATATTAAGATTTATTCTCAACCATTTATATATTACAAAATAAATAATTTTTTTATAATATTTATATAATCAGCTTCGAATATATATAAAGGCATATTAATTTTAAATAATTTTTGCTCCATTAGAGTGATATACAAAATGTGTACAGACAGTTCAACAAGTAGCATGTGATAGAGTGTCATAATTAAAAATGTAATAATTATTAACATAAGGTTGGGTTGAGTTTTTTTAATAAAGTCCATGTATATAGTATTGGTAAGTGGATTAGGCTCATATAAGCGAAGAAAAATTTATTTTGTGGTTTGAGTTGAAGAAAGAGAGTTTAAAAAAAAAAAGTAAAACTAAAAAAAAAGTACACATTTGAAGTAAAAAATTTAAATGAAAAAAAAAATATAAGACTTGAACAACGAAAACAAAAAGTTAACAATGCTGTTAGGATCATATAGATAAACTGTGTTAGATAATTTTGGTAGAAAAATATAATAAAAAGAAGTAATATGATAATACCAAAAAAAAAGAAGTAATATGAAAAGAAGAGTTGTTTGATTAGAGATGTGGATGAAAATAAGAGTGAACGAAAGCAAAATGAAAAGAAAGATTATTAAAAATTACAATGAATAAAAAAAAAAGAATGGAGCAAATATGAAATGTCACATTTAGTAATATTGTGATAGTATCTAAATAGAATAATTTTGATTATTTTAATTTAAACATAGTTATAAATGAAGTTAAGAAAAATGTTATAGTAAATTACAATTTGATATTAAAATAAAGTTGAATGCAAATATGAAAATAATAATTAATTAAATATAAATATAATTGATGATATTTTGATGTAGAAGTAGTAGTAATTTTGCTAGAAATTTGTGTTTTAATTAAATATAAGTATAATTGTATTTTAGTTTTATGTATGTATATATAATGTGGTATATTTAAGTGAATTTGTATATAAAAATAGAGGAGCTATTTATTTAATTTTGTATTTCTTTAGTGTGCAGTCTTGCTAAAACTATAAGAGAACAAATAAATTTATAATATTGGAATCAGATTAAGAAAAAATCGAATAGAAGACCATATGGAACGACCTACCAGCAAAAATAATAAAGCACATGTAATAATGATCCGTTATTATTTTTTATTATGGGATCCATAATTAAAATTAATCTACAACACTAAACTATTTTTATTTTCACACCATGTGCATCAATATTACTAACATCATTGTCGCCTCTGTACTTCTTTTTCACGCTTCTCAATTTTTGTCTCCCGCTCGTCGATAAATGAAACTATATCCATTTGACACAGCATTTCTATAGAGTAAATAGCCTCTCCGGCCTCTGTCCATTTTGAAAATTGACTACACGCCCCCTAACGTTTATAAATTATTAAATCGGCTCTTATCCATTTACTCCGTGATACCAATTAGCTCTTGAGTTGGTTTCTCCGTTCAAAGTCGACGGAAAATGCTGAGGTGTAACGTGCAGCCTGTGACGTGGCATTGGATCATCAAACGTGAATTGCTCTGTAGGCATGTGGACAAATAAGCCCCTGCAGACTCAGCAAAGCGAAGTCGTTTTGCTTGGCATCATTTTGCTCGTTTGGGGTGAAATCCCATTCTCCCCCTTGTGCACACCCCAATCACCATACATCACCCTCGTTCTCTCCTCAAAATTACGAAGAAATCCTAAGAGACCGAAACGTCTCCCTCCAAGCAGGCTGACAGAGACTTCCAACAGGGAGGTGTTGACGGTGCTGCAGACGGAGGAACTGACGGCGCTACTAAGGTTAGTGTCACTATCTGATCTTGAAGCTTCGTTAGCTTGTGTTGCTCCATTTTTTTTACTGAACTTGGTTATTGTTAATGATGATTTGGATTAGTGATCACCCCATGCATGTTCTAAAATGTTAAAATGAGGCGTGATGGAAGTTGTTAATTAATTTCTAATTATTGCACATTATTGTTCTAATAGATATCATATGAAATAGTCCCTGTTTTTCATCATGGGGGTTGGTTTGAACGGGATGAAGACGGAAGTGTTGAGACATTTCCTCCGTTAGACATAGATTATGTTAATTTCAAGGATTTGGAGGAAATGTTCAAGGGTTTAGGGTATACAAGTTACAAACAGATGTATTGGTATGATGGCAATGCCCTTGATTTAGAGTCTGGGTTGCATATTCTCAAAGGGGATAAGGAAATCAATGAAATGTGTGATAAAAAGATGGAGAATGTGGAGTCGGATTTGCTGGTTATTTACTTTGAGCATGATGTTAGTCAACCAGTATATGGGCCTGATGTTGTTGAGGTAGATTCACCTTCTTCCGATGACGGATATGAAACAACTGAAGATGAACCCTAAAAATCTCCTCCAACTGGATTAGAATCTGATAGTAGTAGTAGTAGCATGCAAGTGGAGAGAAGCACAAAAAGCAAAGAGTTGATCTCGGCCAAGCACGCGTACGCGCACAAGGCACTCGGCGCACATTGCGATACAGGCCAAGGACGCGCACGCGTACCGTGCGCGCACACGCCGATGATGGCACATGACCTCACTAATGCAACACGTGCCTGGCGATTTGGAAGGTTTCAGCAACCAACTTTGGCGCCAAAATGCATATAAGGGTCAAGGATTGAAGGGGATTGACACACATTGACACACATTCACACCCATAGACTAATTAGGAGATAATTAGATAGATAGTTAGTTTTAGAAGTAGTTTTCTAGAGAGAGAAGCTCTCACTTCTCTCTAGAATTAGGATTAGGTTTAGGTTAATCTCTCTTCTTAGATCTAGGTTTAATTCATGCTTTGATTCAATTTTCCTTATCAATTCTCAATCTCTCCTCTCTCTCTTTCTAGTTATGTGTTTTAATAATTGTAATTCTTCATTTTGTTTGGATAAGATGTTCCTTTATTTCTTTTCAATAATGCATTTGAGGTAATCATGATATTGTGATTTCCTTGATTGTTGTTGATTAATTCTTTGAATAATTGTAGTTAGATTCTATCTTGTTGTCATTTATATCTTCCTTTCATGCTTCAAGTGTTTGATGAAATGCTTGGTAGATTTTAGTGTAGCTTTTGTTTCTTGGCTTGGTTGAGTAATTAGTGACTCTTGAGTTATCTAATCCTTTTGTTGATTGATAATTAGAAGTTGCTAATTGATTTGAATATCTCTAAAGCTAGTCTTTCCTTTAGGAGTTGATTAGGACTTGAGGAATCAAATTGATTCATCCACTTGACTCTCCTCCATGGTTAGAGATTAATAAGTGGAGCAATGGACAATTTGCCATCACAATTGAGGAGGATAATAGATAGACTTCTAGTTCTCATATCTTCCAAAGCTTTATAGTTGTTGTTATTCCTTGAGGAAGTAAATGTACAGAGGAAGAGTGTGAGGAAGAAGCAGCCTAATGTGAGAATGAAAAAGGCAATGGATGCTAGACGAAAGGGTGCTAGGAAGAAGAGTTGTGTTAGACAACAGACACCTAAAAAGAAGAAGAATGTGCCACCTGGTAGTTTTGGTGATAAGGACATGTCTCCTAGGACTAAGAAGAAGAAGGCAAAGAGGTATGTTGGAAGAAAAAGAAAACATGTTCTATCCCAACAAGAAGCAGACAATGAGCCAAACAGTGGGCCTAGTGGAGATCAAGGTAATGGGTCAGGTGATGTTGACCCAAATGATGAGGCAAGGGATAAGCCCAATTCAGATCCAGTGGCTGAGGAATTGGACTCAGACCTGGAAAAGCCATATGAATATGAGTCTGAGGCATTTAACTCCCCAATTTCTAACTCAGATGAGGAGCATAAGGCAAGATATCCTGATTTCAATGAGGATGCAGAGTATGGTGAAGTTCAGTTTTAGGTTGGACAACACTTTGAGACCATGGCAATGTTCAAGCAAGCACTTAAGGATTACTTTGTATATGAGGAAAAGAGCTTATGTATTTGAAGAATGAGCCAAAGAGGATTAGAGTAAGGTGTGCTGAAGAGGGTTGTCCATGGCTGGTGTTTTGCTCTCATAATAGTCAGAGTCTAAATTTTTAAATCAAGACATTCATTGGAGAGCATAACTGTGGTAGGAATTTGAGCAGCAACATGGCTGATAGAGCTTGGGTGACAAGTAAGTTGGTAAAAAGGTTAGAATACTTGATGAAACATGACACTGTCACGGTCAAGCGTGTTTCCCACGTAGTATGGTCGGGTTTGTAGATCGACAATTGTACCTAACACAATTACGCTTAGTTATCAAAACAGAGTAACGAACACAAACAAGGTCAAAAACCGAATAATGTCACGTGTATTTCATACCTGGAATAATGAAAGTTTGCAACGCGTTGAAATATCTCCACAGCTGGTTGTATGAGTCATTCCAGTCTCCATAGATTTTGACTATTGCATTTTGCTTCGGCTAGCCAAACCTTCTTATAATACACCTTGTATATGTACACTGACTCTACATGAACCTTGCAACACCTTTACGCAATATTGGTCGCATCTATGTCTGATACCATGGAATAATATATGCTGGCATATGTACATTTAGCTATCAAGTTGAACATGATCCTGCACATCTGCATTCCAACAATTGGTCCAATTCGCATCAGATACTCTTGAGTTCATGTGGTGCAATTGAATTCATTTGCTACGAAGTTCATACTAAGTTTGAATGATTCCATTTGATATTTTGTATCTAGCATTTGTAAATCAATGCATGTTGTTATTATTCTAAATTGCAATAATCCATTTCACTCATAGAATTGTCTATATCTTCTAGCATTTCAGCATCACAATATGATAGTTTAAATTGTCTAAAGACATCAATATTGCAGATGTTGATAACTTTTCGATGAAGATGTTTGAATTCTAATTATCCATTATACAATTTTGATACTTTAGCCATGTTGAATAAATTCATCAAATACATGTCTAGTATTAATGCCAAGTCTTGGATAACAATACATTTAACTGTTCATACTTTCAATTACATGATGCAAAATACATGTGCCAAATCTACATATAAGAAATGCTGATAAATTAGCATCTTAACAATTACTGATGTCTTTATTTCCAATCAATAGTGATCATGATCAAATTTATTGTTTTCAAAACAAAAATTACATCAGTAATGAGAAATTTTCTTGGATACAATCAATATATATGTCAATTCATCCTAACAAAATTATGATTCAATTTATAAATCTTATGATAAGAGATAAATGATTAGTTGTATCAAGCTAACATTTATATAACATTTGCTAATTCTTGGATACATTATTGCTCATTTATTTATACAAATTTGTG
>NC_092036.1:2733939-2757660 GCF_003086295.3 Arachis hypogaea | reverse complement strand
CTCAGTTGTACAAATGATAAAATTTTGGTAACTTGGGTTTAACTGCACAGGTCTAGGACTGCTGGTCTTCCTAGAAATTGTGCATTCATACGCAGCTGCAGATGAAATGGTTGGATTATCAATGTTTGATGGATCAAATGACTGTTATTTTCATTCTGGTACTTATCATGCTACTTGATTCTCTCTTCATTGAATCACATGTGCAAATTGTTCGTTATTACTTATCATTACTAATCTGTCATATGATATTTTCCTATTATCTCGGTCTCATTATTGATATAGCTAATTTCGTCTCTGAATTTTTAGAATTCGAGGTAAAAGAATGAATGTCATTAAATTTGGTCTTCTTGTAACTCGTTTTGTCTAATGTAATACCTATATATGTTTTTTTATTTTGATTTACATTTTCCTAAATTCTTTTTCTGCTTCAGTATCATTGATAGAAATTATCCTAAACCTGAAGTGAAACCCTGGGACTATTTCTTGTCTCCACATAATATGGTCAACAAGATACATATTTGATGATTCTTGTTGTGCTTTTTGTAGCTAATTAGGTTAAGAAGCTCCCTGTTGGTCTAATTTGTGAAATTTTAACTACATTTCTTCCAATTTTTAGAATATTTCCTGACTCCAGATTATATACAGGTACAGCTATAATTATCATTTATAGATGACTGCAGTGAGTAACTATTTGATATATATGTCTGTGTGTTCACTTTTTGAAGTGAGAAATTGCTTTGACTGGTTTCCTGTAATGGTAGTGACTACTTTTACGTTTGTAAAGCTTTTGGTTCCTTATATCTAAAAAAAAAGGCTATATAATTTTTCATAATCTTGTACTCTACTTTGCCATCATTGTCATACTGGTTATTATTACAGCCTGTCTTGTGAATAGGTAAGCGAGGACAACACAAATTCTGGGGCACCAGAATGTTCAAATATGGCGACCCTGATGTTTTGCATTTCCTTCTCTCAAACCTGAACTGGTATATGCAATAAGAAATAATCATAGTGGATAGCTATCTCATTGATTCAGTGCCTGTCTACCTTATTAGTCTATTAGAATCTTCCGTAAACAATAGTGGCCTTGTTGTTATCTCCTTTACTCTTCTTCTTCCACCTTTTCTTTGGGTCCATAATTTGGCAGGAAGTGCTGGTATATGCTAAATTGCTCATGAAATAATGTCTGAACAGGTGGATTACAGAGTATCAGATTGATGGTTTCCACTTCCATTCAGTTTCGTCTATGCTATACACTCACAATGGTTTTGCTTCTTTTACTGGTGACTTGGAGGAGTAAGACCTTTTTCGAACTTAATTGCTTCTTAAATACGTGAATCATTGAAAAATAAATTTTAGTTGGCTCTCACCATTTTTCTTCCAAGACTATGAATCTAAAGGCATCCATGTTATATTTCTTCCCCTTAACATGGTTTTCTTTGCTATTTTCAATTGTTTATTTTTTTTCTCACAATGATAGAACTTGGCATTTGCAGTTTTTCAAGTCATTTTAAGTTTAATCAAAATTGTTGTTGTTGTTGTGGTCTTCACCCCCCCCCCCCCCCAACCCCTGGTGCAGCCCATTTTTAGTTTTATTCTTTTTAAATAAAGGAAACATAGTGACATTGAAAACTGTAGAGGTAAAAAACTGAGTTTCTTTTCAGGTACTGTAACCAATACGTTGACAGGGATGCACAATTGTATCTTATCCTGGCCAATGAGATACTACACGCTCTTTACCCAAATATTATCACCATAGCAGAGGATGTAAGTGTTTAAACTCTTTTAGATTTATGTAGATTCATTTGCATAAAGTTATTTAAAAAAAAAAAGAAATGAAGAGATGATTACTGGAAAAACTTGATGAAAATAGTATGATTAGGAAGAAGAGAGATTTCACTGGAACAGATTATTTAAGTGTCAACGATTCCATCTGCTACTGTTATTTATGTGGGCATCTTTACAATTGATATTTTTAAAATGCATTTGTTGACAGGCAATTTGGAATGTGTTTTTGGATAATGCAATCTATCTATTAACAATGTACAAACCTTCATTATGTTAATCAAACACCATTTTGACAATGAGGTGGTTAAGAATCACCATTTCACAAAATTTTGGTCAAAGTACATTAAAGAGGATATACGGGGTCAACAACTGAGTGCACATAAGTTCCTGACTTCTGTGATAAAATCTGTACCCAAATATGTATATACTTGTCCTATTTCTTCAGTACTTGGCATATTTTTCTCTACCACCCCATCTGATAGTTTGTCAAAGAACATTACTTTGGTGGCAAAAGAGTTATGGCATTTTCCCCTAGAATCTCAATCTCTTTGGCATCAGGTCATCATAAATAAATATGGTATAAGTAGGACTGCTTGTGATGTTAATACTTCTACTCATGCTAGCCCCTCGGAAATCCATTTCTCAAGGTTACGTAACTTTCAAACCCTTGCTTTCCTTATAGTAGGTAATGGGTGTCGTTTCAACTTTTGTAAAGATCATTGGATAGGGGATACCTCTTTTAACCTAGCATTTCCTCGTCCTTTTCATCTATCTTCCTTGCATAATTCTCCTATTCGGTCCTTTTACATTACACAAGGTTCCTCTTTCTGTTGGGCCTTTCATTTCTTTTGTAACCTTAATGATAGGGAATGAACTTTTAACTCTCTTAGGTCTTTTTGTTGGTTTTTCCTTGTCTTCTAACCCTGACAAAAGGACACGGTTTCATGATTCATATGGTAGCTTTAGTTGTAAATCCTTCTTCCAATTTCTAACTCATTCCGTCAACACATCTTTCCATCTAGACAAGTCCATTTGGAAGTCCAAAGCTCACACTAACATCAAATCGTTAATATGGACAGATGTACTTACAGAATTAATACCAATGATATGATGCAGGTTCCAAGGCCATGTAAGGCTATCTCCCCTGATGTGTGTTGTGTGTGGTGTAAATTCAGAGTCAAAGTCATATCTGTTTTTGCATTCCCTGATGGCTGTTTTCTTATGGAGCAATTTGTTTAGCATTTTTAATGATTGTTGGGTGTGTCCTGCAACCCTAGACCAATTTCGATTGACTAGATTTGTTGGTTTTGGTAGTAGAGAAGAGGCAAAACTTTTGTGGCACCATGCAGTTTTCGCCACTATTTGGTTGGAGCATAGTGCATGCACCTTCGATGAGAGAGTTTCTGACAAGCATATTTTATGGGATAGGATTAGATGTTTGACATCTATTTGGTGTAAAGCTCATGAGTCATGATCTTTATTGAGGACTTCCCCTCTCAGGCATGTTGAGAGATTGGAAAATTGTGCTTTATAGATAAATCTTTCGTTGTTTTGCTTTTGTGTAGAGGAACCCTTATCCCGAATTTGTAGTATCATTCTCCTCATCTTAACAAAATTCTTTTTCTATAAAAAAAATGCAAATGATAATAGTTTTAAAATCTAAACTGTCAGGATCCTGAGATCTCTTCCTTGCATAATATTTACAATGTGTGTATCTATTATTGTTCAGGCAACATTTTACCCTGGATTATGTGAGCCAACTTCTCAAGGTGGATTGGGATTTGATTATTATGTCAACCTCTCTGTGCCTGAAATGTGGTCAACTTTTCTCGACAGTGTGCCTGACCTTGAATGGAGCATGACTAAGGTTCTCCTCAATTAAATATTATTTCATTATTAAATGGGATGTTGTTTGGTCAAGTTAGTCAACATTTACCTGACTTTTTCGGTGATACTACAATTTCACTGATATTGTATCTTGTGCCGCAGATTGTCAACACATTAATTCCCAGTAGAGAACATGCTGATAGGATGCTTATGTACACTGAAAATCACAACCAGGTATCATTCCCTTATCAATATGTCTACAATTATTATGGCCTCTATTTTGTCATAGATTTTAACCTAATCTTTTTTCTTAATTTGTTGTCAGTCCATATCTGGAAGGCAATCATTTGCAGAAATATTGTTTGGCAGAATAGATAAACATTCACATCACTATAAGGAATCTTTGCAGAGAGGATCTTCATTACATAAAGTATGGTTTACACTAATTTCCATATTTTTGCTCTTTAGCAAGTGAATACTCTCTCTCATTAATTATCTTGACTGTTTACATAGATGATCAGATTGATAACGTTTACAACTGGTTGCCGTGCTTATCTAAACTTCATGGGCAACGAGTTTGGGCATCCAAAGGTGAGGATTGCACCTACTGTATATGCATTAATAGTTTCTTATGTATAACTGATAGCGTTTTACCTGTGGCAGAGAGTTGAGTTTCCAACATCAAGCAACAACTACTCATATTCACTTGCAAATCGTCAGTGGGATCTATTGGAAAAAGATGGAATTCACTGTGATTTATTTTCCTTTGATAAGGTGTTAGTTTATTCCCTTGTTATTGCTGTTGCGCTTGTGCTTGCAGGCTCTGACACTTGGAATATCAAACTAGTCAATTTATGAGTACATTACAATATATATTGTTTGCCTTCAATAGTTTATATAGGAACAAAATAGTAGGTTGTTGAATCCGATCTTAACTTTTTATCGATCATATACAAGGCTTTGTTGTTGTATTTGACTTGATGTTGCAATTCAGATTGTCACAGGCCTCCAAGAAATAGTAAGATTGATTAAGATGCTAAGCAAACAATTTACTTTCCCTCTTTCTTTTCAGGACATGATGAAGCTGGATGAAAATCTGAGAGTGCTCTCAAGACGTATTCCGAACTTTCACCATGTGAATGACAGTTCAATGGTAAATTGATGTCTCTTTTAATGTTTTTTTTCCCCTTAAAATATTCCTTTCTTTTCTCTATAATACGTGGCAGCATTTTCACATTGAAGATATTATGTCAATATGTCATATTGAATGAATTTTTACATGCCAACTGTTGTTTACAGGTTATATCTTACATCAGAGGCCCCCTTCTCTTTGTTTTCAATTTTCACCCAACCAATTCTTATGATAGTTACAGCATAGGTGTAGATGAAGCTGGAGAGTATCAAGTAAGTGTTTGATAATAGAACAGTAGCATGTCGTGTTAATTTACCAGTATCATTGTTTCTTGCACTGGTATTTTTTGTCTGTCATGAATCAATTCACGTTAATTGACAAAAGCTATCCTGATTCCTCAATGCCTCTGTATTGCTGATTGTGAAGGCCTAGCTTTCCAAGTATTTTGTTTCATATCCTGTGATAAGATAACTAATTTTGTAAGCATTCCATGATCGCGCAGGTTATTTTAAATACAGATGAAATAAAGTATGGAGGTCAGGGAATTCTTAAAGAAGATCAGTATCTTCAAAGAACTGTCAGTAGAAGGTAGTACTCTCTCTCTCTCTCTCTCTCTCTCTCTCTCTCTCTCTCTCTCTCTCTCTCTCTCTTTTAACATGAGAACCTATGTGTTGACAGAGTTGATGGCCTTCAAAACTGCTTACAGGTGTCACTGCCTAGCAGAACTGCTCAGGTAGATAATATATTTGTTTCATTTGCTTTTCTAGATTATTTCTCAATCCTGTATAGTTGCATAACCTGAGTATGGAAAATGTTAAAAGTTAAGAGTTATTTTTCTGAGTTCTTACTTCTTAATAACATGTAAAAATATTAATTACTCGTGAAAAGAAAAACCATATCAGATTTTCTGGATGCCTTATTAATTGATTGCACACTTCCTCAATTTCTCCAAAATTAAAAACAAGCACATAAGGGTAAAGACACCGACTCAGTTGGACTCTCAAAACCTTTTGTTAAAGGAATATCTCGAAAAATACTCAGGTTGATCCCCTTGAAACTGTTACTGAAAATTTCAGAACTCATAGGATTTCATATAAAGCACTTCCTCAACTATTTCCCCCTTTTTTTAAGAGGATCCAAAAAGTCCAAAAAATGACTCTTGCTAATAATGATTTCCCAAGAACAATGCACCTAGTGTTTATTTCAAAAGCCAATTGATACAATCACTATTTGATACATTCTTGGATCAATTTATTTGGATACAATTTGTATCCGGAAACATTGATTCAAGGATGTACAAAAACGTGACCCTGATCGATAAAAGAAAACAGAGATTAAATATGTCAAATAATTTGAAGTGTCATTATAGTGTAGTCTTGGGGATGTGTATACTAGGATTTGGATAATGGATGGGACCATATTTGCATTTCAGTACTCATGATCAATGGCACATTATAGTAATAAATCCCTTACATCCCAGGCAGGGATTTACCATTTACAAGTGATTAAAATGTATTATCTTCATATAAAAGTAAATTCTTATATGACTGCTACCTGAAAAATTTGTGTCTTTTAAAGTAAATATCACATGATATAATCAAGAAAAGCATATATCTTGTTATTGACCACTTATACCTACATGACAGGACTAAGGATAAGGGATTTCTACTTTTTCAGGTTTACAAGTTAAGACGGATTTTGAGAATATGAAGCATTCTGCATCCATGAAACAACTTTAAGCCAGTAAAATAGACGTAGGTGTGGATTGTTGGTAATTGAAGTTGATGAAGAAGATGAAGTGCCTTCCAAAGTTACCACAGCTACAGCTTCTATGATACCTAAAGCTGTCACAACAAATGGATCTTTGATGTATGAAACATGCAAGGTATTGATTATTGAAAGATGGTGCTGCATGGCCTAGTTATATAGATTTAGAAGGGTTAATGCTCAAATTAATCCGAAAAAGATTTAAAAGCTTACAAGCGAATCAATTTGGTTTCTAAAATATCCAATACCTTAATATGGTATATAAAAGATATCAATGCGAGTCAATTTGGTCAATTTTGTTAATTTTTTGTTGACATGTCAGTGCTAAGTGTCACATGGCACGTTCAGAATATGTCTTGATAAATTTTGTCTCATAAATTAACAAAAAGGTCTACTTGACTTGCATATTTTTTAGAGACTAAATTTTGCCGCTAAATCTTCAGGAGCTAAATAAATTTGTTCATATTTTTTTAGAAATTATTTTGAGCATTAATCCAAATTTACAGTTATCTTGTAAATCCTTCATATCCATGTTACAAGAATTTATGGTGTGTAAATAGTTTCGTTATACATGTGCTTTTGTTTTTGTTTTGTTTTTTTTACTGAAATTAACCATTTGCACCATGATTAAAACCATGGTTGTTTTTTTTTTTACATTGCATTCTATTATGATATATTAAAAAAAAAAACTTTTGAATAACTTTTTTTTTATTCCATCTCTTATTGTGTTACCTAAGCTTAATTCATGGCTACATTTCCCTTCCTTCCTATTGCCTCAATTTGGTTTCCCACCAAATATATCTTTCACTACAAATTGATTACAAAACATAAAGTCAACTTGTTATCATTGTCTTTAAAAATAATAATGTTGATGATGAATACAATTATGACAAAATACATATTTTTTTTCTACGAAATCTCATTTAAATTGACTAATTCTAAATTTGAATATAAAGTATCATTTCCTTCTAAATATCCACAAAGTAGTTGATAATTAGATATTCAAAATTTGTCTGTTGAGTTTTATGGGAAGCATTTATTGTAATGGATGAAGAAGCTCTTAGTTTAGTATCAGTGGCGGATCTTGAAAAAAAAATTTAGAAGGCAAAATCGTGAGGTCTTGTGTGCTTAAACGGACAATATCGTGCTAACAGATGGTTTAAACTGTTACAATAATGAACTAAATTAAATTCAACTATCAAATAATAAATAATACAAATAAATGATTTCATATTATTTTATTAATTTTAATATATTATAAAACAAAATTATTTTTCAACTAAATTATAAAATAGATAAACTATATATATAAGTATTTATTAAAATTAGTCTAATATTTTAATTTTTTTTATATCACTACTATTTTTAATATATTGCACAATATAATAATTGGTGTAAGGTCCTACATCAGTTGAGGAAGAGAACGAATCATGCTTATAAAGGTGTGGATACCTCTCCCTAGTATGATGCGTTTTGACGAGTGAGTATGGGGGTTTCGGCTATCATCCCTATCGGCAAAGACAAAACCGTGATGCCTTGTGTGCCAAAACGGACAATATCATGCTAGTGGGTGATCTGGATTGTTACAATTATATTTTAAAATAATAAGATTATCTTTTTATTATAAACATAAAAAATAAAAATAAAAAAACGAAAATTGTTGACCTTAAAAGTAAAAAGAGAAGAATATATATATATACAAAAAAGAGAATGTGCTTGTAGTAAGTTTTGAACCAAGGCCAAGAACTTGTGAAAAACTTACAACAAAAATAATACAATTTAACAACTTGTACCAAACAAAATAAATGATCAAAATTTTAGTTTTATAAAATATTTGGGATGTGGGTCAACTTAAAAACGAATCGTGTAGAAGCGTTTAATTTTATTATTAATCACCAAGATGATTTTGAATTTATTAATTTGTTGGTGTTTAAAATAAGAAATATCGTGCATTAAAATTAGCGTGTTAATTTTCGTTTGATTATGAGAAATACAAATATAATGACAAATACTATGACAAAGATGACGATAAAGTTATTACAATTTTATTATGTGGAACTTTATTCTTTTGAGAGAAATTTAAACGGTTCTTTTATTTTTTTATTTTTTTTATTTAGTTTATTTAAATTACCAAAACAATTCTGAACTATTTTTTTTAGAGAAAGTCTAGGGAGCCAATGGCCTAAGCGTACAATGTGTACAATGAAGGTTTAGGAAGTATTAGAGATATGAACATTAGTGTTACGTTGTCTTGTCAGGTTACGCTTTTAGGATGAGTGGTTTCAGGAAATGGTATTAGAGTTTTAGATCCAGAAGGTCAAGATGCTAATTGCTAATAATGATTCCTTTGGAAGTGAACAAATTGCAGTTTTTTCACGGTTTGTTTAGAGATATAATTATTAATATTATGTCTTGTCTCGCTGAATGCATAGATCTAACAGTCCTTTGACTTTTTTCTATTTCAACATGAAGATATTATAACAGAACCAATTGCAAGTCAGTGGAGACATCATTGTTCGCTGTAAACAGAAAAATATCCCATCTTCATCTCGCGCCGCACGTCATCCACATCGACGTCGACGGCGGTGCGGAGCTTCCGTTGCCAGAGCTTCTCTGCTCTCTCGGTCAGTGCAGAGGTAGGTTAGAGCCTGTGACATCATCTTCATTATTGTTGATGCATGTTATTATTCAGGGAATGCTCTTATAAAGTTGCAAAAAAAGTTTTTTTTAAGATATTTTTTAATAATTAAAATTTAATACCTACAATCACTTAAATTATGTTATTTTTATTAAAATAGGGTCAGATAAATTAATTTAATTAAAAAATAGTAAATTAAATTTTGAATATGTCTAAATTAATACTATCTTTTATTAAAAATGACTACAATACTCCTATTATATAAAATGACTAAAATATTTTTATTATATATATTATTTTGAGAATCATAAATTCTAATTCTTTTGAGTAAAGTATCGTTTTTATCCCCAACGTTTGGGATAAATTCTATTTGTGTCCTTAACGTTTAAATCGTCCTATTTGTATCCCTAACGTTTATAAAAGTTATTCAATGTTATCTTACTATCAATTATACTAACAAATCAGATTATATTTTTCAATTATTCTCATTTGGATATATTCATTCTCAATTAGGTCTCACTTGGATGTGTTCGATTTTAATATTATACTCACTATTTGTGTTTAGATTCAATTATGTCCCTAGAAAAGTGAATTATGTAAATGTTGTAAGAATTAGTTTTAACTTTTGATGAGCTATTTTTCGGAGTGGATCATCGATTCTATCCCAGATATTTATATTCTAACTTCAAGAACAGATTTTTAAAACTCAAACTAAAGCGTTCATAATGTATAATTGACGACAAGATAACATTGAATCACTTTTACAAACGTTAGGGATACAAATAGGACGATTTAAACGTTAGGGACACAAATAGGATTTACCCCAAACGTTGGAGACAAAAACGATACTTTACTCTTAATTTATACCGATTTAAAATTTAATTTATTAATTTTTTTGTTAAATTGATTTGTCCGGTCTAATTTTAATAAAAATAATACAATTTAATTAATTATATGTGTTAAATTTTAATTTAAAAAAAAATATTTTTAACATCTTTATTTAAGTGACTCCCTATTATTTATCATTATAAGAAATGTGCTCAAAATCATCGAATTTACTCTCAGATATTATTTGACAGTGTATGTGTAATGAGAAATCAAAAAACAAAAAGAAAATAGTAACATAAATAAATTTATAAATACTAAATTATTCTTAAAATATATTTATCTATGTTTATCACTCGATTTTTTTATACTTTTTGACATATTATTAAAATTGAGTTTGTATTAAAATCTAAGTTTAAAAAGTAGATGATTCGAGTGACTTCGATCTAAAAATTATTTTATTTATTTATTAAAAAGAAATTACACAAGCAATTTTTTTGTTTAGAGAACTATTTAGATAAAGATATTTTTAGTAATTAAAATTTAATATATATAACTGATTAAATCATATTATTTTTGTCAAAATTAGATCAAATAAATTAATTTGATTAAAAAATTGATAAATCAAATCTTAAATAAATTTAAATTAATATTTTTTGTAAAAAATTATTACAATATACATTTATTATAAAAAATAACTAAAATATTCTATATATATCAAATTCTTTATAATAATCAGTCAAGTTGTTGCACAACTTGAACTACCTACGCTGCAAGTAGTAACTATACCACCAATAATAATCACTTTGTTCTTGTAAGAGTATTAATTGTAGGATACCATGGTGTAGCATTATTATTATTATTATTGTTATTGCTGTTCTGATCTAATAATCCAATAATTCAGTATTGATTAATATTAGAGCCGCCTGTGACATCATCTTGATTATTGTTGTTCTTATTACATCGATTTTATTGTCAGATATTATTTGACATTGTATGTGTAAATGAGAAATGAAAAAGCAAAAAGAAAATATTAACCTACATAAATTTGTAAATGCTAAATTATTGTTAAAATATATTTATCTAAAAAAAGTATTTTACTTTAAAAAAGAGAAAACTAAAAAACATTGTTAGTTAAAATAAAAAGACTCATTTTTTTATGTGTTCTTAAATAATTATTTAACTACTCATTATTTTTTATTCATTTGTAAAATTTTACTTATTATAATATGTGGTGTAAATATTTTTTTTAACCAAAATAATTATCAACATAGACAAGATTATTTTAATAAAGAATTTTAATATATTAATATATAGATAATATATATATTATCTTAACTAACTTTTAGAACACTAATAATTTTAGTCATATTTAAAAAATTAAGTTTAATTTGATTATTAACTACTTAACTAAATACTTAACTAGTGTTAAAAGTTAACTATAATTATTTATTAATTTTTATTGAATTGATTTTTTATTTCTTTTTAGTTTTTATGCTAAAAAACAAATTTAACAAAATAATTATAACTTTTTATTACAAAACTCAATATTTTATCTATAATTTTAAATTTTTTCAAACGGATAAATAATACATAAATATTTTAATAACAATGTCTTTATATAAAAGTAATATTGTGAACTATTATTAAATAATTCAATCAAATATATTTATTTAGTCAAATATGCCAATCCCATTTATAACATGATTTTCATACAAAAGCATTATATTAAAATATTTAACTAAATAATATAATAGACAACAAACTATAATTTAAATAGCATAATCTCAATACATGTGCCCATGTGAGACATTTGATCTTTTCTTTTGTCTATAAAAATCTATGTAGAATCTATGACCCATTCTATACGGAAGACTAGTAAACCTACGTATAATAATTGACAAATTACAGAAAGAGTTTTAAGTGTAATGAGAATATAAGTGTTCTAATTATTTTAATTATCGTTGATCTATATTATAAAAAATATATATAATATAAAAAAAATTTGAATGTATCATAAATATTATTGTTCCAATTGTTTTAACCGTTAATTTCAATTAATATATATTTTTTATAATTAAGATCAACGATTAAAACAACTAGAACATCAATATTTTCAATATACTTAAAATTTTTTTATAATATATTAATTAAAATTAACGATTAAAACAACTGAAATATCAATATTTCTAATACATTTGAAAATTTTCCCAAATTATATATATAAGTAGCAGGACAAGTGTATATAGATGTTGTGTCATGATAAACACAACTTTGTTGTCTTAATTGATTGCAAGTGATCCAAAATTTGTTGATTCCGAATGGCTTCAACTTCCAGGCTGCTTCTTGGCACATCACCATTTCCTCATCATCCTACTCGATCATCACTTTCCATCACAACTGGTACCACTTTTTTCTTTTCTTTTTGTTTAGATAAAAACTCAAGTATAATTATATTTATTAAATAATAATTTAGTCAAATTTATTAAATTATTTAATAAATGAATTCAATTACATGCGAGTCTTTGTTATATGTACAACATAAAATTGGGTTGGTTGTTTAGGTTCAGTTGCAACAGCAAGAACTTTATGGCACAAGAACAGAAAACTCCAATGCTTGCATTCTTACAAATTCATTCATGGAGGATGCACACCTGAAAACCCCAAGAGACGAAATTTATTTATAAAAGCAACTTCTGAACCGTATGATACAGAAAGCATTTGGATCAAGTCTATGAAGGATATCATGCATACTGTCCAAAACTTTACTGTCTCTTATTATTTAATTACTGTGGTTAGTTCACAAATCACAATTAACCTTAAATGCTATACTACACACTTGTTAATATTGTCCATTTCATAATAAAGGGTATGGGTGGGTTCGGTTGGAATAGTTGAAAACATTTTTTTAATTAATATATTTATTTAATTAGAAATTATGTTAAGTAACTAATAACTTTTTTGAACAATATAAACAATGAACTTTAAAATTGGTCTAATTCAAATAAAATACACTACACTCTAAAATACTCACCTAAATCTTAATATTAGAATAATCATCTGCACACCTAATGAATTGAACATTCGATATATCAATTGTTCGCATTGTTTAATATTTTTATTGTTTACCTATACTTTCTCTTGCGTTGAATGGCTGAGAGACTTATGAGTTTAATATTTTTTTTATGTCCGGTCAGTTAATGAGCATATGTTCGGCATCGGTCCTTGCAGTGGAAAATTTATCAGATATATCTCCAAAGTTTTTTCTTGGCTTATTCAAGGTGAGCTTCATCCTTCTATATCACAATTATTGTTTATAAATTAGATTAATATTTAATTACGATCTTAATTATGTACACTAGCCAGCAAAATCTCTTATCACTTCACCCTTCCTATACCATAAATAATATCATCTTGCATTCAGAAATAATTTATTGCCTTTTTTTATTGATTTTCCATTCTTTTACAAACTTACCATCAAATTGTTATAATTTTACATACATTTTTTTTGTATAACTAAATATAGTATGAAAATTGAGGTATTTTAATAATAAATTTGCAGAAGGATGATATATTGGTAAAAAAATATAATCACAATTCATTATCATATTTTGATGTCTAAAATAGTATATCTATCAAATGTTTTAATCTTTTATATTAGAGTCAATAGTTTGATTTAAAAAAATATGTCAAATGATTTTATATTCACATGAAAGTTTATAGACATGATCAATAATATATAAAGTTCTCTTACCAAACCAAATATTTGTTATTATTAAATATATCTTTACAAAATTCAAATTTGTCATTCTTTTAAAAAATATAGTAGTTGAATGAAGAACAACTAACTACTATTTTACCATTTAAAACAATACATTAAAATAATTAAAATGTTTCAGATTTCAAGTGCCAAATGGTGAGAAAGGTATTTCTTTTAAAAAAATATTCTTTATAATACTTATTGTATATATTTATTGTATTTTTTTTTATAGTATAAAAGCCAATTTTTTCTCACTTATTAATGACCAATTTTGAATACTAAAAATAAAAACAATTGGAAGTCATGATGATGCATGTTTATAATTATCTTTCTAATATTTAAATGAGCAAAAGTCGACTCTATATGCTTTTTTTAAATAATAAAAAATGAAAGAGATTCAAGGTTTTTTTTTTATATAATGAAGAGAATAATTAGAAAAATAAATTATGAATCTCAATTATTTTTCTTTAGTATTTTTACTTTAAATATAATATTTTTATTGGAACGCTTCTACGAGTCTTGATAGGGAGATGAAAACAACCCCAAAATAATATGTATATTACTTTGTAATATTTCTTAACTTTTTTTTTTGTGAAAATTTAGGTACAATTGTTTTCACGTGAAGTTGATAGCTGAGAGCCATTAGATAATTTGATTAATTTGACTAAATTTTTATCTAACAGCTCTCAACCATCAACTTCACGTGAAGTCGACTACACCTAAGTTTTCACTTTTTCTTTTCTTTCTTTTCAATGATTCTAGAAGATGAAAGGTTTTTTTTCTCTTAGAAGATATGATTATTAATTATAACTTCAGAAGTGTTTTATTAATTAACCTTTTTTTTCCCTCGGTATATCATTCCTATCATTTTCATGCATTGGTATGTAGTTGGCGTAAATCAATTATCTGATCCTGAAACAGACAAGGTATGAACTTCTTGGCCTTGTGAAATTTTAGATTCTGTAATTTTAATTTTGTTGTATTATCAGCGTAAAGTGTGTATCCGATTACATTATATTATATCAACAAAAATAATTATATTTTATATTAATTGTGGAAATGATAATTTAAACAAACAGATATATTTGGACAATAATATAATCTATTTTTCACTATTAATGCATCAAAATAATTTTTTTTACATACACATTCTAGCTTATTACTTTGTTTATGGTATGCCTTACTTTTCTATACTAATTAATGTTATATGTTTTATTATTATTATTATTGTAGATTAACAAGCCATATCGTCCTTTGGCATCTGGAAAAATTTCATACAAAACTGGAGTCATTATCTCTATATCATGTTTATTTATGGTACGTTATAATTGATTTATTACTTTTATCAGCATATCAATGTCTATCATATCTTCTAAATTAAATTTCAATTTCAGTACAATGTGGCAATATAATTTCGGATAAAGTATTATTCCTTATTATACTACAAAAATTAAAATACTATTTACTGATTTAATTTGGCTGATAAAAATTAAAATCATCTCTAATTTTTTTTTACGTTTAAAATCATTTTTAATGTTGAATTTAGTTTTCAAACAAAAATATCCTTATATTTATTACTGGTAGTTATAAAATTTTTATAAAGAGAATAAAAAAATATATTGGTAAGAAAGGCGCAAATAGCTTTACTCTTCACAAAAACATAATATCATCATCTTCTTCGAAAATTATAAATTAGAATTTATTTTAATTATTTTCTTAACCTTTGTTTTTAATCTCTCATTGATTGGTGAGATTTGCTTGTATCTTATAGTAATATTTTTGGATTAGGTCGAGCCGAATTTAAGTAGATTTAGATCCGACTTTAAAAAGAGGTCTACTTTAGCCTGACTCGAAGTGACCCGAAAAAAAAAATCGAATTAAATATCTACATTATAATTATAATTATAAAATAAAATTATATTTATTTTAGTGACCTGTCAAAAATATCTACATTGTAATTATAAGATATATAAAGCAACCAATTTGTACGTATAAATTATCTCCAAACATTTTTTTTTTACAGAGTTTTGGACTTGCGGGAATATCAAGATCAAAGCCATTGCTTTGGTGTCTCCTGATCTATTTTGTGGGAATGACAGGTTATTCAATTAATGTAAGTTCATTTTTGTATTGATGTAAATAAAATTTTATTTTTAATTATTATTATATTTATTCTCACATATACTTACATTTACTTATTATTAAAGGTCCTATGTAAACATTTTATTACTTTGTAGATTGTATCATTTCTACACAATTAGAAAAATTGATCCTTTTTCTTTGTAGGAGGTTAAGAGAGGGTTAAATTTAGAGAAATTGATCCTTTTTATTTTTTTTAATAATTAAGAGATTAAAATATAATCTTTCATCGTTAATTTTATAAGTGAGACGAACAAAAAAAATAAAAAAAAAGCAATAAAAAATTAAAGATCATATTTTATTTTCTTAATTTTTTTAACAATTAAGAGGATCTATTTTTCTATGTTTAGTGTCCACTCTGATATTACTCTAAGAGAGAATAGATGATTGCAAAATTCTTTGAGTTTTATTGTTAGTTGGTGGTGATGTATTCCATGCTATCAAAAACTTCTTTAACGAAGAGAATTCTCAAAGGTTTTAATTATACCTAGGTTAGGCCAATTAGTTTATCTACCGTCTTTTAAAAATTATATTTAAAATTATAGCTCATATAGATTATACGGCTGTATGAAATTAATTAGTCCAAATCAAAGTGTATTTTTGAAGGGCCAACTAATTTCAAATAATATTTTGATAGCTTATAAAGGTATGCATCTTTTAAAAAATAAGAAAAGTCTTCAAATGGAAATGGATTGATTTATTATGGAAAAACTTAGTCTAAAAACTTAGCTTTTAGACTAAGTGGATAGGTTGAATTGGTGAATTAGTCACATCAGTTTCTTTATCCATAGTTGTGGAACATCAACTTTATGATTTTTTTTCAAATTATCTAAAGGTTTTAGTTAAGGAGATTCTCTATTCCAATATTTCTTTTTATTTTGTGCAAAATAATTCTTTCTTATTATATAAGATAGAATAAAATAGACTAATTCAAAAAATTCAGTAAGAGGTGTCCTATTATCAACTATTTATTCTTTACCGACAAATAAATTATTTTTCGAAAGGCTTTTGAGAAAAATTAGGATTAAGTACGATTTTGGTCACTAAGGTATAAGTTGAAAATTTTTTTTGTCTTCAACTTTTTTTGTATACAAAATTGTCCCTAAGGTTTAACTTGATTTTAAAATTGTCCTTACTTTAAGGACCAAAATTGTACGGAAGTAGCGGCGAAAGTAGAGGCAGAAGTAGATCGTAGATATCTTCTTCTTCTTCTTTTCTTCCCTCTTCTTCTTCTTCCCTTCTTTCTTTACAGGAACAGAAACACGCTCTTTCTCTTATTTTTCTTTTTATTTTATTTTATATTTTTTTGTTATGGGTAATTTAAACCAAAATTTTAGGATTTAAAGTAAAAATGACAATTTCAAAACTTGATTTTAAACCTTAGAAAAAATTTTGTATAAAAAAAAGGTTAGAAACAAAAAATTTTTTGACTTATCTCTTAGAAATCAAAATCTCACTTAACCCGAAAAATTATGATAAAATCTTCAATTATTAGTAGATTATAAAAAAATTAATAGACAAAAATTAGATCTATACAAGTCAGCAATTTTCTTTAATAATAACACCCATAACTGCATCCGGATGCAATTGACAACCATGATGAATATTGATCATATTGGAGTTTTGAATAAATATTTAGGTCTACGATTTATTGTTAATAAATCTAAAAAGACCCCTTTGAATCTAATTAAAGAGCAAATCCAGAAGAAAATTTAAAGTTGGCAGAGAAATCTGACCTAAATGAAGGCAAACATATTTTTATTAGAACAATAGTTAAAGCAATTTCAAATTAATACTCTCTTTTGTCTTAAATGGCCAAACTCATCTATTATCTATTATATATTTTTAATTTTATAATTAAAATATATCATATATAATTTTTTTATTATAATTAAAATTACTTTTTTTTAAAATTAAAAAATTCTCCTCTCATCCTTATTAATTTTACAACTAAAATGTATTATATATCACTCTCTTATTGTAATTGAAATTGAATCTTTTTCTCCAAAATTAAAGAATTCTTTCCTCCTCTTTACTAATTTTACAACCGAAATGTGTCACATATTACTCTCTCATTGCAATTGAAATTAAATATTTCCCTCTAAAATTAAAGAGTTCTCCCATCCTCCCTCTTTCTTTCTCTATTTCTCTCGATCCTTCAACCACTCTATCTATTTTATATATCATTATCAATTATCAATATCAATGACTAATTATTAATTTGACAATCAAAATATATAACATGACATTCTTTAATTAATTTTTTTTATGTATTATATATTACTATCTAATTTAATAATCAAATGTGTCACATGACACTCTCTTATTAAAATTGAGAGAAAATATTTTTTTCAAAATTAATAAACTCTCTTCCTAAATTCTCTCATCTACCTCTCTCCATTTTTTATTTCTCTCTACCATTTATACTCTATATATAATTTATATTTTATATTAGTAATCTGACAAATCAAAATATGTCATTCAATATTTTTTATAATTAAAATAAAAGTTTTAATTCCAAAATTAACGAACTCTCACTCTCATTTTCACTCTCATTCTTCAGCTTTATCTTTTTCTCTCTTTTCTCTCATTCTCTATTTTTTCTATCTTTCTGTTCTACAGAAAATAAAATTAACAAAATAATATAATTCAAATAAAAAATATTATTATTATTATATACATATTTTTTTAATTTTTTGTTTAGTTTTAAATTTTTATGGCTTATCTTTCTAATTTATATTTTTATTTCTCTTCTTTTTAATAGTTTATTACATATAATTTAGAGATAATAGTAATGTTATAATTAAAAGTTAAAATTAAGATTCAATTATTTAAAAAAAAATAATTTTGAGTTAATTTTATAATTATCAGTATAATTTTTTTATGCTAATATATAATTATATTTTTATATACATAAAGAAAAAAATTATTTTTAAATAGCAAATATAAAAATTAATTATTTCTATTTGTACAACAGAATTAACACCTAATTAAATATAAAAATATACACATTAAATTATTTTAAATTTTAGATAACGAATGTTAAAATTAATTATTAATAAAAAATTAGATCTTTTCATATAAAAATAATAACTAAAAATCTTATTATTTGATTTTTTATCTACAGATACGTTGATTTCTTTAGCCAGAAACTTTTATCAATCTATAATTTTTTTTACAAAAATAATTTAATTTTATAATTTTTTTATGCCATACATAATTTATACTGTCAGAACAAATAGTAAAGTAAAAAAAATACTAGTCACTATCAAAATTTCATAGTAATTTTTCACAATATTGGTGTTGTGAGAAGGGTAGAAAGAGGTGCATGATTTGGATTAGTTAGGAGAAAATAATGAGACCCAAAAAAGAGGAAACGCTAAGTATTAAAAATTTGTGAGCTCAAAATTTATCTCTTCTGGGCTAGCAATTTATCTTTTATGGTGATGAATACATATATTATTGCATGTTTTTATATTATAACTATGTTATATCTAAAAACTTTCAGTTGCCACTATTAAGATGGAAGCAATCTACAATTCCTACACTATTGTCAACTGTACCAGCTAACTTAATAGCAAATATTCTTGCACCTTTTCTTCATATGAAGGTATTACTTTACATAATTATGCTCTCTTTAGAGCCATATAACTAGTTTTTTAATGTGCATTGTAAAAAAAATTTCACATTTTATTTTCGAAGCAATGTTACATAGTTAGTAAATAATTAAATATTATTATTTTTTGTCAATATTTATCTAGCAATAATTTGTATTTATATTTACAAACATTTTACATATAAAAAGTATATAATTTGTATCTATATTTACTAAAATTTTATATATATAATTATATGAATTAATATAGTTTACACCTATGTTTTTTAGAAATTACACATATAAATTAATAAAATTTATTTATTAAAAATAATTTAGTATTTATACTGGCTAAATGATAGTAAAAAATATTAAAAATTGCTAGTCCCAAAAATTTTAAGTTAAAAGTAGTACAATACTAGAGTTAATGCATAATTCAATTTCCAATGTAGCAAATTGGTGTTGAAAGAAGTCTAATATATCTTTGTGTTCAAATGTAATGTTTGATTCTAGACCTATGTTCTGGAGAAGACAACTATATTTCCAAGATCAATAGTCTTTGCCAGTGTGGTCATGACCGTTTACTATTTAGTCATCATGTTGTTACTAAAGGTAATAAACTTATATATATTAACACTAATAATATGTCTTTTGCTTTAATTTTCTCTCTTAATATACAATATTTGTTGGGATAAAATAGGAAATACCTGACCTTGAAGGAGACAAAGTAACAGATTTACAAACTTTGTCGGTACACTTTGGTCCAAAGCAGGTATTTTCTCATCTCTTGCAATATCTCCTGATTATGTTATATGAATTTAATTTTGATATATTATTGATATAAATTAGTTTTATACGGTAGTATTTGAAAGAGAAATAGAGATTAAGAGATTATAAAATTGAGAGACAGAAACTGAAAGACAGAGACGGAAATAAGTATTAGTATTATATTTGGTGTAAAATGGGAGATAGAGATTAAGATAAAGATAAAACTCTAATTTAATTTGTATAAAGGATAAAGTTAGAATTAATTAATTGAAATGTAGATATTTTAAGTATAAAATATTATTAAAGTTTCGGTCTCTGTTTTCAAAAATTTTAATCTTCTGTGTTCCCACTTTTTTGAAGTATTATGAAATACTGAAATTTTAAAAACAGAAACTGAAATTTTAATACTAGTCTTTGGACCAACAAAATATAATACTAAATTTTAGTCTCTCAGTTTTCGTCCCAGTACTTCAAAACAAATACTACCTACGTATATTCAATTATATAATACTACATTAAAAAGAGTAACTTTTTTTATATTAACTGCGTAAATAATTATCTAAAAAACAAATATAATTAAAAGATTATGTAAAATATTTTATACTATTAGTACGTTAAAATTAAATTCTATATGATATCATGCTATCATATTTCTAAATTCCTTTTTTATTAATCTTGTTTTAGGTATTCTGGTCATGTGTTATACTTCTTGAAATGGGTTATGGAATTGCCATTATCATGGGAGCAACATCTCCCTTCTTATGGAGTAAAATTTTCACGGTAATGTGATATTCACTTGTATAACTTATAATTTTGGAGGTCTAATATTTATTTTTCTTTTGAAATTTATTATTGTTGTTGTTTTTTCTTGGGACATAGATTGGAATTTTATTCAAATAACTAGAAGTTTGGTTAATGTTATTGATAAGTAAATTTCCATTTTCTTTATTTTATCCACTTTCAACAACAAAATCTCATTTTTTTCCCATAATTTCAAAATTATCTCCTTAAAGGCTAATGCTTTATTTTCAATTAGAATACTTCAATAAATTTCAAAATTTATTATTTTGTTTAACTTAAGATTAAAAATGACTAGTCGAGATGATAATAATTAATAGATATCTATGAGTTTGATCCCCTTCTCCTCCTTTAAAAAAATATGCCCTTTTTTTTTTTGCTTTATTTCCATTACAGATCTCCATTTAATAATTTAGAAAACATCTCCATCAATTTGCCTTCCTTTTCTTACCAATAGTTAGATTGAATAAATCTTTTTTTATTATAGAAAAAGTATAAATAAATAATTTCTAATCAACTAACTTTAAACAACTACAATTAATAATTATTAATTTTATATTTTTTAAAAAATAAAATTTAAACAATTATTAATTAATAATAATTAAAAAAATTAAAATTACTAATTAATAATGAGTTGGCTAGTAGTTGGCTAATTGGGTATTGATTACCTAACGGAGTTCTTTAGGGCTATTATAGAAGAAACTGGATAAAAAAAATAAAAAATATAATAATTTTCTTTCTTTTAACTTCAAATATCCATTTGCGCTCTTATTTATCTTGGGGATCATATCATCTAGTACTTAAACTCATGTCACAAGTGCTTCTTTGGGGAGAGGGGTTTTCCATTCTCCTAATATTAAAAAAAAAAAAACTTTGGGGACGAAAATCACTTTTTAACACATTTATATTTGGATAAAGTATTATTTTACTACTAATATTTAGGTTAAATTCTAATTTTATTTTTAATATTTAAAATATTTTATTTTCTTTTTAAATATTTTATTTCGTCCTATTTTAGTTTTTTTAGTCAAAATTAAAATTGTTTCTTCTTTTTTTTATTCTGTTATTTTCATTCTCAAATCACTATATCGACCAGTATAACCACTATAATTATAATTTTTGTTAATATCTAAAAACTCACAATAGATGAAAGTGTGTTTTTAGCAAAAAAAGTTATTATGAGTAGAGGACTAAAATAAGACGAAAGAAAATATTTCGGATAAAAACAAAATATTTCAAATTTTAAGAACAAAAATAATATTTTTTTTCTTTAAATTTAATAGCTATTTGAAGTAGAAGTTCCACGAAAAATATTTTATTTTACAATACCTTTAAATAGATAAATTGTTTTATGTTAGCTTAAGTGGCCTTCCTCAATCTCCTAATTTTGCCAATTAAATAGCAAAATTTTAATCCTGCTTGTCAGTATGTATACTCCTAAAATATATTAAAAGAAATGTTTGAGTTATATATATCTGTCACAGTACATATTAAAATATTAATTTGAAATACTTTAATTTGGAACTTACATTTTTTATCAATTCATTTAACACGAAAAAACGAGTTTAAGACTCTAATTTACTAACCAGTTATTTTAATTTTCCCATGTAGACGTATGTACTTTATTTGAACCTCCATAATCATGTTCACTAATATCAAGTGAAAATAGGATTACTTCATTATTATTGTAATAAAGTTTTGATTGTATTGTATCATTCAATTTGTTAGGTCATAACACATGGCATCATGGCTTTGATCTTTTGGTATCGTGCTGATTCTGTGGATTTAAAGAACAAAGATGCTTCCCAATCCTTTTATATGTTTATCTATAAGGTATGCAATAACTTTACACTCTAAACAAATATGAGAATTAGTTTTCTAGGTGAAGCCAATATGTTTCACAATGGAATTTACATGATGATAAGTTGACCATATATCTCTGGGGCCGAAGCCAATGATCACACTATCACTTATGTATTTTCAACGGTGGAGTTTCTACACACCATAGATTAAGGTGTGGAGCTCTGCTGTACCTCGAGTATTAATGCAATTACTATTGTTCTTCTATTCAATTCCGCTTGTTCTTGTTCTAAGAATATTAAACTACATACATGTATAACAGAATACATATCACATTAAATGATAAATTATATATTTAAATAATAATTAATAATACATTATTCAAATACAAATATTTATTAATTTTATTTATTATAGTGTATCAGAATAAAATTTTATCAAAAAAATTAACTAAAAATAATTAAAATAAATACTATTTAATATTTATAATTATATTAATAAATAATTAGTTTTTTTTATTTTTGTTCATAGATTTTACTTAAAATAATAAATTATTTATTTTATTATATATATAAATATTATATTTATATGATGTTAAATAGAAATAAATAAGATAGATTAGATTTTTAATATTTCAATATTTAATTTATTCATGATTAATATGTAAAAAGAAATATAAATCATTTATCAAGTTGATAAATTGAAGCATTATTATTATTGTAATTAACATGTTATTATATTTTTAGAATAATGTATAATGAAATGAAATTTTTATATATTATATATAAATATAATTTATTAATATATTATTATAAAACATAAATAAAATTGACAATAATCATTATGATGAAATTACATTTTCATATTAATATAATTAACACTAT